>NC_133185.1:5970000-6270000 GCF_049306965.1 Danio rerio
TAGTCTTGCTGGTGATTAACACTTTTACTAGCCTTCTCAGCATTGATGCCTTGTTTACTGACAGCTGAAGGCAGTGAGGTCATCATGAGAGGCGTCCTCTTCAGATGAACTTACTCCATGCACATGCAGTGATCTCAGAAGAAGTGTTGCCGGGCAACCGTACGCATCCGCAGCAGCGGGAGTGAGCAGTGACTGAGTGAATGACGCAAAACACCATTTATCATCGTGGAGCAGCTCTAAACAGAGAGGCCAATACAAGTGCACGCTTAATATTTCCTCCAACCTATTCAGGGAACACCGCTCAAAAGAAGAAGAAAAAACATGTTTTTTTTTTGCTGTTTAAAATAGTAGCTATTTACATTTTGTTATGATGAAAATAGCAGGTGAGTGTCGTCATAGCAACCTTTGAGAACTTAAATCACTTTGCTTTAATAACCTGTAATATCCTCCTATTTGTCACAATAACACTTTCATCAGAGAAAAACATGGAAATTAAAGATCTATGGAGTGGAGGAACTATGACGTCACATTGTAGGCTAAACGGCTGCTAGCATAAAACTGGTTCCCTCGATAAAATTCCTATAGGATTTTCCCATAGGCTTTTCGAAGCCTGAAAATAATAAGCTCTGTGTTCAAACACTGTTCACACTTACACGTTTTGTCCAGCCGGATAATCCTCACACAAAAATACAACTTTAAGCACTTTTGGATCTTAAATGCAAACACAAGAATTGAAAAGCTAACATTAGGCTACAAACAGACTACAGTGCCTTCGGTGCGCTCGCCTGTGACGTCAGCATCACCCTGCTACAGACAACCTTTCTAGCTTACTTTTAGGAAATATAGTCCATGACAACGATTTACTCTCGCGGTTTATTATATTATAAACAAATAAATACGCAAAAACACATTGACCTAAATGCCTTTTGGATAGTTCTTATGTGGGAAATACATTTTGAATTGCTTTACAGTTGTAAAAGTTTCAAAACTATGTATAAATGTGTCTACATAGTATTATTGTTCACCTAATAAGTGTATCGCTCACATGCACATAGCCTGCTTAGCTTAGTAATAGATGACAGCAATGAGGCGTGAGGGACAAGTCTATATGCATGCAAGTTCCATCATGGACACAGAACAAAAGTCAATATTCTTTTTTTTTTTTTGTCACGAAGTACAGCGAAAAGCAGCCCATATCTGCTATATATTTTAAGGAGGAGTGTAAATACTGCACTTATGACAGAGTTAAATGTGTTCAAATGTTTAGACGACGGAAAATCAATTGATCACATTAAAGTGACAGTAAACATGTATGTATTTTTTACACATTTATTCACACGTTTGCATTACCGAGAGCAGGAAAGAGAGAGACAGCACAGGTAAGCAGTCTCTTCATAATATCGTTGAATTAAAATAAATGATCAACAAATGAATGCCTTGACAGTCCTTACAAGTGAAGGCATTATCTACACACAATAAGAATTCCCAATTAGAAAAATACTACAAACTATAAAATACTATTCATGAAAATACCTAAATAGCAGACAATTCTAAATGCCCAACACAAGCGAGCTGCGCTCCAGACCAGTTCAGCTCGATGACATATAATGTTTCCGACATCGCCTGTAGTTCCATTTAGCGACTTGATAGCAACCGTCTGTTTAAAGAACAACCAATTTAAAAAAAAATCAAGAGTGTGATGTAGCTGATGTGTTTTATGTTGTGAAATAAAACGTGAAAGTATCTTGAGTTTGTGTTAGCCACAGACCTTATTTCAGTAATTTAACCGAAATCCCATTCAAAACACCCATTGACTTTAGGACAAGGGAACCGGAACTGCTAAAATGCTAACTCGCTTCCAGGTTTTTGCATGCACATTGATGTCATAGTTCTTCCACTCTATAGAAATTAAAATATTTAAAAATATGATATTTTTTATAATAAAATATTTTTAGATGTTAGTCGTCTTCAAGGATATCTAGAAGCTAGTGTGACACAAAAAATGACAAAATTCACCTATAGAAAATATAAAACTGATACAAACATGTAAAACTTGTAGTTTGTTTTTCCACCTAAATGGATCGGGGTTTTTTTCACGTCACCTGACACTTCAGTTTCTTATCAAATCAAATGCTCATTAAATCTGCCTTCAGCTACTATGCCTCTCGCTGCTGAACTCAGCTTCCAGAAATGATCAGATGTGCTCCAACATTAGGTACATACAAATCAAGACTGAAAACGCATCTGTTTAGCTGTGCCTTTACTGAATCAGAACTGTGCTACGTCCGACAGATTGCACTGTTATGTCCTTCTTTTCTTCTTCATTCTTTTATAACCTTTTAATCTTAATAATTTTAATCCTAATCATTTTTATTATTTGTTTTTATGTTCTTAGTCGAGGGAGTGGCGCAGTAGGTAGTGCTGTCACCTCACAGCAAGAAGGTCGCTGGATCGCTGGTTCGAACCTTGGCTCAGTTGGTGTTTCTGTATGGAGTTTGCATGTTCACCCTGCCTTTGTGTGGGTTTCCTCCGGGTGCTCCGGTTTCCCCCACAGTCCAAAGACATGCGGTACAGGTGAATTGGATAAGCTAAATTGTCCATAGTGTGTGTGTGTGTGTGTGAATGTGTGTGTGGATGTTTCCCAGAGATGGGTCTCGGCTGGAAGGGCATCCGCTGCGTAAAAACTTGCTGGATAAGTTGGCGGTTCATTCCGCTGTGGCGACCCCGGATTAATAAAGGGACTAAGCCGACAAGAATGAATGTTTTTATGTTCTTATACTTGTCTCTTTTATTCCTGTTCAAGTAAAGCACACTGAATTGCCACTGTGTATTAAATGTGCTATATAAATAAATTTGCCTTGCCTCGTTAGTATCTGACATGCCCCGCCCCCTTCAAAATGCTACTGGTTGCATTTTTAAAAGGGGAGGAGCCACACCATGCCCCACCCTCTGTTTGTTTTTTAACTGAGATCACGTCAAACCTCAAATAAAAAATGCACATTTGGCCAGTTTGGCCAGAGAAGAAATGGTCCTAGAATAGCAAAGTCAAGTAAAGGAGGTCGAGCCTTCTCGTTTATGGCTCCCAAACTCTGGAATAGCCTTCCTGATAAAGTCCGAGGCTCAGACACACTATCCCAATTCAAAACTAGATTAAAGACCTGTCTTTTTGTAAAGCTTACACTCAGTGCATCACTTAGCGGTATGATACATGAATGTGCTCCACACAGGTTTCTGCATCTCGTTTATATACACTATGAAAAGCAGCTATGCCAATTGTTCTCTTTATTCTCTATTTCCACATGGGGATACTCATCCCGAGGCCTTCAGACTACGCAGCGCCACTGATTCGATCCAAGACCAGCGAAGAAAAGATGCCAAGGTTTCCATATCCTGGAACAGGCCGTATCCTGTGCAGCTACTGTGGTGGTCATGGAGAAGTGGAGAACATAGCTGCGTCCCAAATTGCATACTTATGCACTATTTTACACCATTTTGTAGTATAAATAGTGTAAGTCGTGTGTTCACACTGAAAACTCTAAAAATCATCAGTGCACTTGAATTACCCGGATGATGCACTCGTTCAGCTGCTAAACGGAAGTGTGGACTAAAATGGACACTTCACGCACTCAACGACCGCAGGTTTGCTTACGTAGCGGAAGGGGCGGAGCTATCGGACGCACATGTTAAATAACTTTATTTATTTTGGATGGTGAAAGCAAAATTCTCCTACGAGAGTGATTATAGCGCCTCCTGATGGTGAATGCGGTTATACTCACGGCAGGTATTATTTGATAAGTCGGTCGTTTATGTCACGGATTTGGCAACCGTCAAACGTCATCAGGGAAACGGTTTGAATTTCCGTTTAGTAAAAAACATTAGTGCTCCATTTGGGACGCCACTACATACATATACTATCCTGTTGAGTGTGTAAGTGCATAAGTACATAGTGCATAAGTGCATGGTGTATAGTGTGCCATTTGGGACGCAGCTCATGAGTCCTGTGACGCTCCAGGGACTGACGAGTCTTCGCAGAGGTCCAGCTTCTTGCCTCCGGTGCCTTGACTGCAGCTTTGCACAAGACATTTGGCCAACGGAGAAATGCTCGTGCCCAACTGAGCCTGGTTTCTCTCGAGGGTTTTTAATTTTTCCCTTTTGCCAAATGGTGGAGTTTTTTCCTCATCGCTGTCACCACAGGCTTGCATGGTTCAGGATCTGTAGAGCTGCACATCGATGGATTTGCTCTTCAGTGTTTGGACTCTCAGTAGTGATCATTAAACCACACTGAGCTGAGCTAAACCGAACTGAACTTCAACTCTTAAAACTGAACTACACTGTTTCAATTTACTATGATCTTCTATTTGAAGCTGCTTTGATACAATCTACATTGTAAAAGCGCTATACAAATAAAGGTGAATTGAATTGAATCTAGTTAACGTTAGTTCATCATTAGCACACGCATTAACTCATTAGCTCTTAATTAACTGATGTATAGTTTGCAATACTTATTAAAAAAATATTTATTTATTATTATTATTCATGTATATTACTGTTATTGTAAAGTGTTACCACTTGAAGACGCAATTTTGAGAAACAAAGGCTGAACTTGTGAAATATAAACACACAATTATGAGGAAGAAGATAGTTTACATGGCAAACCCAGACAATCTTCTGTTTTAGACAACTAAAAATGTCACTGTTCAACTTTTTGGTAAAGTTGCCAGAGCAGAGATCAGATTTCCAAGATGCATTAATAAAGCAAAAACCCATGAATCACAAAACATTGCAAAGTGTTAATGAACAGATTTCTTTGGCCTGACAGACCATTTCTCACATAACAAGCAGATAAGACCTAATTTAAGCACGCGTGAGAGAACAACCTCACATACGAACCCCTTCGCATTAAGATGCCGCCGTGACCCTGTTAGCCAGGTTCAACGTTTCAGTTGTTTTTGTGGCTGCAGCTGCTGGCCTAAATTTAGCCGAGGCTCGATGGCGGAGCGCTGGCCGCTCTGATGTAAGATTGAGCCATTACATTAGTCGGCTATTGTGCTGAATGCAGCTGGAATCGAGCGATGATCCTCTGGCCGACTTCCAAGAGCTGACACCTAATCCGGGTGGCTCTCGGCCTGCATGGCTCACGTGGCGCTCTATTGAAGACCTGTTTATTCAGCCACCAGAGGCCACGAGGTTCATTCATGCACCCATACCCTGGGCTTCTGTGTCACTGGCACATTCTCACACTGCTATCGCCCACGGCAGCTGCAGGACAATTAAGCTGCCGTCAAATCAAAAGTTCAACTCTGCCCTGATCTATCCACCACAACTTCTAGTAAAGGTGGTAATTGCACAATTAAAGGGCTAGTTGACTTCCAGAATCAAGAGTTGCTACAGGGTTTATGAGGGTACAATTAAAGAAACTTTCACTTTTTTTAAATAGGCTGCTTGTACAAGCCACTTAGATTTAAATGACTGAGTTTTACAACTTTTGAAAGCAGTGAGTCAATCTCCCAATCTGGTGGGAGCACTTTTAGCTTAGCTTAGCATACATTATTGAATGGGATTAGACCATTAGCATCTTACTAAGATAAATTTCATATTCCTATTTAAAGTTCGACTCTTCTGTAGTTAAACTCTGAACTACGACCGAATAAAAATGAAAAGTTGCTATTTTCTAGGCTGATATGGCTCGGAACTAAACTCTCATTCTGCCGTAATAACCAAGAAACTGCTGCAGTTAAAGGACTAGTTAAAGGAGTTTCTGCATGTTATATGAGGGTAAATTTAAAGGGTCACTCTACATTGTTTTGGAAATAGGCTCATTTTACAAGTCACATATAGATAAACAGTTTAGTTTAACCATTTTTTGAACCCATTTAGTCAATCTCCCAATCTGGTTGGAGCACTTTTAGCTTAGCTTAGCATAAATTATTGAATCGGATTAAACCATTAGCATCTCAACAATTTTACTCTCATTCTGGCACAATATACAAGAAACTTTGCGGCGCATGTTATATCAGGTTAAATTTAAAGAATCACTCCACTTCGATTTGGAGACAGGCTCTTTTTAGTCACCTAGAGTTAAATAATTGAGTTTTACCATTTCTGAAACCATTTAGTAAATTACTTTTAGCACTTTTGTGCACTTTTAGCTTAGCATAAATTATTGAATCAGATTAGACCTTTAGCATCTCAATAATTTTCCTATTTAAAGATTGAGTCTTCTGTTGTTACATTGTTTACTAAGACTTAATCAAAATGAAAAGTTGCTATTTTCTAGGCTGATATGGCTAGGAACTATACTCATTCTGGTGTAATGACCAAGAAACTGCTGCAGTTTAAGGACTAGTTAAAGGAGTTTCTACATGTTATATGAGGGTAAATTTAAAGGATCACTCCACTTTGTTCTGGAAAAAGGCTGCTCGTACAAGTCCCTTAGAGATAAAAATTGAGTTTTACCATTTTTGAAACCATTCAGTCAATCTCCCAATCTGGCAGCAGCACTTTTAGCTTAGCTTAGCATAAATTATTGAATCGGATTAGACCATTAGCATCTTGTCAATTTTTTTATTTAAAGATTGACTCTTCTGTAATTACATTGTTTATTAAGACCGAATAAAAATGAAAAGTTGCTATTTTCTAGGTTGATATGGCTCGGAACTAAACTCTCATTCTGCCGTAATAACCAAGAAACTGCTGCAGTTTAAGGACTAGTTAAAGGAGCTTCTGCATGTTATATGAGGGTTCATTTAGAGGATCACTCTACATTGTTTTGGAAATAGGCTCATTTTACAAGTCACATATGGATAAACAGTTGCGTTTAACCATTTTTTGAACTTATTTAGTCAATACCCCAATCTGGTTGGAGAACTTTTAGCTTAGCTTAGCATAAATTATTGAATCAGATTAAACCATTAGCATCTCAACAATTTTCCTATTTAAAGCTTGACTCTTCTGTTGTTACATTGTTTATTAAGACCAAATCAATGATAAGCTGCTATTTTCTAGGCTGATATAGATTGGAACTTTACTCTCATTCTGGCATAATATACAAGATACTTTGCAGCGCATGTTATATCAGGATAAATTTAAAGAATCACTCCACTTTGATTTGGAGACAGGCTCTTTTTACAAGTCACCTAAAGTTACATAATTGAGTTTTACCATTTCTGAAACCATTTAGTAAATTACTTTTAGCACTTTTGTGCACTTTTAGCTTAGCATAAATTATTGAATCAGATTAGACCTTTAGCATCTCAATAATTTTCCTATTTAAAGATTGAGTCTTCTGTTGTTACATTGTTTACTAAGACTTAATCAAAATGAAAAGTTGCTATTTTCTAGGCTGAGATGGCTAGGAACTATACTCATTCTGGTGTAATGACCAAGAAACTGCTGCAGTTTAAGGACTAGTTAAAGGAGTTTCTACATGTTATATGAGGGTAAATTTAAAGGATCACTCCACTTTGTTCTGGAAAAAGGCTGCTCGTACAAGTCCCCTAGAGATAAAAATTGAGTTTTACCATTTTTTAAACCATTCAGTCAATCTCCCAATCTGGCAGCAGCTCTTTTAGCTTAGCTTAGCATAAATTATTGAATCGGATTAGACCATTAGCATCTTGTCAATTTTTCTATTTAAAGACTGACTCTTTTGTAATTACATTGTTTATTAAGACCAAATAAAAATGAAAAGTTGCTATTTTCTAGGTTGATATGGCTCGGAACTAAACTCTCACTCTACCGTAATAACTGCTGCAGTTTAAGGACTAGTTAAAGGAGTTTCTGCATGTTATATGATGGGTAAATTTAAAGGGTCACTCAAGTCACATAGAGATAAATAGTTGCGTTTAACCATTTTTTGAACCCATTTAGTCAATCTGCCAATCGGGTTGGAGCACTTTTAGCTTAGCTTAGCAAAAATTATTGAATCGGATTAGACCATTAGCATCTCAACAATTTTCCTATTTAAAGCTTGACTCAGAGGCCTACTACCACAGGTATCCACCAATGCTTTGTAATCATGCCACGCAATCATGCCCCCCCCACCCCCCACCCCCCAACCTCTCTAAACCCTGCCTCTCTGAATCTTTACTCTCCAGTGATTGGTCGATCACACACAGCACATGTCAGACTCTAAATGTTCATTACAATATCTGAATTTTAGCTCTTGTAAATACTGTGATATGTACAGTGGCGACGTTAGTTTGTCACATGAAATCAAGTCCTCGTCCCTTTAAAGAGTGGATTTCCTTTCACAGCTTTTGCTCTTTTCGAAATGTCCAAAGAGTGAACCAAATTCCCACAAACCTCAGCTAAAACTGCAGTGTTTGAGGGTAAAAGTGGAAATTGTTCAGAAGCAACCAATGAAGACTATAGAACGCCATTATGCAAATTTGTACAAGAAGTAGGACTTGAATTACTGACAGCTCGTTTCAGGCAGTTCAGGATCGGTTCTTTCTTTTGGGAGACAATAGCTCCATTTTTCAGCACTTTGATCTTTGACACTTGCAGGTCCAAACAGCTTCATTACATGCTACGTGAAAGATATTAAAAATAAAAGCATAATAGAGGCACTTTAAACACGACTAGAGATATGAATAAATGAATAGGCCTGCTTTAATAGTACTTTTCGATCATTTAGTCAGATTGGATTCATTTAGACTAATGAAAATCACTGCGTGCGGCCTACACATGCCGAGTGTTGCCATGGGATCAGATTAATTTCTGACCTGAAATGAGATTAAGCTTTTTTTCTTTAGTTTTTTTAATTAGTCAGAGCTTTTTTAGACTTTCAAGAGCTATAACCAGTAAATAGATAAGATAAAATGCAATAAGATGCCAAAATCTGTGATTCCACAGATGCAACATTTGCATTGCATTGCATTGGCATGAGTGACCAAAAGTCTGGCTATAGCAGCGACTTGATTATATTACATAAATTATGTATTTTACTAAATTTGTTTTAGTCTATAATCGACAATTAAAGCTAAATATCTGAGGAAAATATATTCCAAATTCAAAGTTGATATCTCAAAAATTAGCTTTCATTAAGATTTTGTTTGGAGGCAGTTTACATTGGTGAGCATACGAGGGTGGTTCCCCCTTAGTTTTGAGAAAATGTAAACCTATTTTTTCACACTTTTACCAATGTTTGTAAAGTAGAAATAAAATTCTAAAATATTATAGGAAGGTTGATGGTATTTGACCTGAATTTTGCCTGTGGCAAAGAATTAGAATCCTTGTTGCATATTTTTGCTGATACAGAAACTAGATATTTTAAGCTTTCTAAATGGTATATAAGACTGCTTTATGTTTAGACTACAACATTATGGTTAGAATATGCAGTCGCATATGTTTCTACATGTTGTAGGGTGACAGTAAATGTGTTTTATACTTTCTATGTAACAAAAACAGTGGTAAAATGTGTATTCAGCAGTCTTAGATCTTGTGATGTATTCTTAAGAGTTTGACAATCTTGCAATAATAGCTCATTGCAAGTTGGTTCTCATTCATTTATTTTCTTTTATTCCCTTTATTATTCTGGGGTCGCCACATCAGAATGAACCGCCAACTTATCCAGCATATGTTTTAGCGGATGTCCTTCCAGCTGCAACCCATCACACTATACACTACGGACAATTTAGCCTACCAACGTAACCGGAGCACCCGGAGGAACCCCACGTGAACATGGGGAGAACATGCAAACTCCACACAGAAACGCCAACTGAGGCCAGCCGAGGCTTGAACCAGCCACCTTCTTGGTGTAAGTCAAACGTGCTACCCACTGCGCTGCCTTTTTGGTTCTCAATTTCAGAATTTTATTTTTCTTAAAGTTACGATAATTTCAAGATTATAAAACTCAGCTTTGAGAAAATAGTCAGAATTTCAAGACAATTCAAAATCAGATTCATGAGAAATTCAGGATTGTGTGAAATAATCACACAAAAAAAGTGAGGGGGACGTATCCCCCCGTCCCCAATTCGGAGAGCAAAGCTCAGCATTATGGGTAACACTTTATTTTGAAGGTCCATTTGAGTATTAGGGTGCCTTCACACCTGTGAATCGATTCAGTTGTTCTGACACAGAGATTACAAATGTTACATTGTTGCTCTTTGCTCTTGGAGCGGTTCGCTTTCACATTGCA
The DNA here is from genome assembly GCF_049306965.1 of Danio rerio. Lineage (NCBI taxonomy): Eukaryota > Metazoa > Chordata > Actinopteri > Cypriniformes > Danionidae > Danio > Danio rerio. Next base: position 5,980,142 of record NC_133185.1, read on the forward strand.
AAGTTTCTAATCGGACCAAAAGATCTAAAACAAGTCACTTGTGAGTAAGCTCTCCTCACATTGGTCAGAATGTCAGGGTTTATTTTGTCCCGCTCAGCTGTCAGGAGAGGTTGTGGTTTGGTGGTGTTTGACAAGGTGCGCGCGACGTGTCTGAAGAGCAAAGATGGATACGGTGGGGAGGGGTGAGCAGGGTGCGTGGCGTAGCCTATTTGAGGACCGGGAGGAAAACGCGAGATTACCGGAAGATTATCGTTCATTTGCGGGCATCCGGAGACTCGCAAAGGTTCCGAAACAAAAGTGTAGGTGTGAAAGCACTCTTATGCCGAGTTCAGACTGCATGGTTTTCAAAGTAGTCGTGTCACAGATGTTTTCACACTGCATGACTATCTGGGCTTGTGTTTCGTCGCTGCTTTGTTTACACTGCAAGATGGATCGGCGACAGGGACTTTCACATTGCATGACTTTACTATAGGAAGAATCGCCGACAACTTCATCCAAACTACGTCTCACAGCCAAAAACACGTCGTATATCTTTTGTTATTAACTACATAATGAGAAAGAAGCCTTTAATGGGGTGGAACATGTACATGTTTGCTCACCTGGGTTTAAAGGGAATTAGCCATTTCTCCTCATGTTGCTAATTAACTAATTTCTTTCTTTATGAAACGTCAAACAGACACGTTTTTTTTAGTTTTTTCTTCAATTCGTGGGTCCAAATAAACCGAAAAAGAGCGCTTTTAACTTCTCCCCCAGCCTCCCGCTGGTCTGCAGCAGGTATACATACACACACACACACACAAGTGAATGCTGCTGTCTCATTGGCTGTAGGCGATGGCTGATGTTATTTTCAGTCAAAACTCAATTCACACGGCATGATTTGAATCGCCGACAGCTCCAGATATTCAGCACGCCAAATATCTCACAGGCATCGGCGACTCATCGGCGATTCTCTCAGATCGCGTCTTTGATAGTTCACACAGTGTGATTGTCACTCACGTGCACGAGCAACGATTTGCCTGTGATTTCAAGCATTTGTCGGCGATTTCTAAAAACCTGTCGGCGAGCCAATATCGGGGCTGAAATCACGCAGTCTGAACTAGGCATTAGACTAACTGACTATAAGAAACTCTGCAAGTACATGTCAACTAACCCTAAAGCCTGGTTTATACTTCTGCATCAAGTGACCGGCGTAACCAACGGCGCATGCAACGCGCGTGGCTGTGCATTTATACTTCTGCGCGCTGTCTCTGTCGGTCTGCATTAACACTTCCTAAAACGCTAATTGGCAGTGAGGTGTAAATGTTCCTCTGTGTCGAGTTTCTTCGCCTGTGTTTTGTTCTTTCTGAACACTTCCTGGATGTATAAGTGGCTCAAACTCGCTCATTTTGAGGCAGGAACCGGCGGACGTGCAACAACTTTAACTATGAGGTAAACACAAAACAAAACTTTCCATCAGGAGCTCCTTTGCGGGACCCCATACTTGTAAACAATCGCTCCATTGAGCTTGCATGGCTTTCGGTCCCGCCCAGACATCGTCTGCGATACCAAGCCGACCAATCACAGAGCTTGCAATATGCGTCATTCCGACGTGTAGTTACATTATTTGAGAGGTGCACGTCAGCGACGCCGACGGCCACGGCATAGGGCTATGCGTCAGCGCCGTAGCATACGCGTGCGCTTGACGCAGAAGTATAAATCAGCCTTAACCACAACAGTCTACTTATAATCTGTAGATGCAATGTAACTTGAATTTAATAAAAGGGACCATCAAAAATGAAGTGTGACCGAATTATGAGATATAAACACAAAAGATTTGGAATGTTGTAACCTTCCACACTTTTGTTTTCTTCCAAATTGTGATATGTAAATTTTACTCAGGATTTTGAGTCACAATGTTTTTTTCTTCAATTGATGTTAGACAACCTAAACAGGTTTTCCCTTTTATAAGCATATGCTGACAATATTGCATAAGTGTTACGGTAATCCAGCAAACGATTATATGACTGAAAGAACAGCAACAGTCTGCATTAAAGACCTGTGAATCATGCCATGGGGCTGTAATTATATGAACAGAGTGTTCCAATTCTTTTATGATTTATAACCCATCATATTCTTGTGTAAATCATTCATAATGCATTTCTCAAAATCTCAAAACCATCGCTATCGACCTACAAAAACCCTCTATGTGTCAGAATGCAGGTCTGGAAAAAGGTCACAGCAACTTGAGGACGACCACGCTGTTTTATTCTGTTAGTACGCCCCCTTGTGCTAAAGAATAGTATTGATGCTTTTGTTTTAATTCAAAAACGATCCTGGACAAGACTCAATGTTACCTTGAATTTGTAGTGTTCTTTTTTTAGTGCACACACTAGTGGGCTTAGATCTGAAACATTCAATCATAACTTAAAAGTTTCAAGTTCTTAAAAGAAACAAGACAAAAGTTTGCCCAGTGTGGAGTAAAAAGTAGTTTAATTACTTTTCCGCTGAAAAAGTAAAAGGGATTACTCTTCGTTTTTATGTAATTTAATTAGTTACTTATAATATACTTGCCTTAAATATTTTAAATAAATTGAGTAGTTCTATATAAATCAATTCAGAGAGGCAGCAATATTCAGAGCAGTATATAGTTTGCAGAATCATTCTATTATTTTAACTAAAGAACGTTAATTATTCATCAAGACAACTGCATATGCATAAGAAAAGAATTGAGAAAATAGTTCATGATGACAAGGTATAAACTCAGAGTAGCAGTAATTGTAAATATTTTGAGTTATTTAGATATTCTGCACATTAACTCAATTTCTTGTGCTTTCGCCTGCTTTAAAAACAATAAAAAAGGTAATTAAGAGTTTAATTTATATTACGTACTGAGATTTATGCAGATTAGCATTTAGTCAAGTAATGTATATAATTATTGAGTAAATACCTTAGTCAAAAGTCATTTAAATACAATTTCATGTTACCCAACACTGCTTTCGCCTGAATTTGTTTTGTCTGATGATTTCCAAGCATTCTGTGAGCTTATGCATAAACTTATGTTTGGACCAGAAAACTAGTCAATAATTAAACATCAGCTGTTAAAAACATCCCAAAATCCAGGCAAATCAGCGTTTCAGGCAATTTTGTTTGGGGATGGTGTGGTGGGAGGGAAATTGTGATGTAAAATATTTGCTGTGCCTATAGGATTGTTATAAACCCTCTATAACCTCTGTAAATAACACGCTAAAAAAGTAGAAATGTGCAAAAAATAAAATCCTGCATTAGACACCAAAAACAATTACAGCAATTACAGCCTCAAGTCTTTTTGAATATGATGCCACAAGCTTGGCACACCTGTCTTTGTCCATTCCTCTTTGCAGCACCTCTCAAGCTCTATCAAGTTGGATGGGAAGCGACGGTGTATAGCCATTTTCAGATTTCTCCAGAGATGTTCAATAGGATTTAGGTCTGGGCCCTGGCTGGGCCACTCAAAGACATTTAGCGAGTTGTTGTGAAGCCACTCCATTGATATTTTGGCGGTGTGCTTTAGGTCATTGTCCTGCTGGAAGATGAACTGTTGCCCCAGTCTGAGGTCAAGAGCACTCTGAAGCATGCTTTCATTCAGGATGTCTCTGTACATTGCTGCATTCATCTTTCCCTCTATCCTGACTAGTCTTCCAGTTCCTGCTGTTGAAAAACATCCCCACAGCATGATGCTGCCACCACCATGCTTCACTGTAGATATGGTATTAGCCTGGTGGTGAGCGGTGCCTAGTTTGTTCCAAATTTAACGCCTGGCATTCACTCCAAAGAGTTCAATTTTAGTCTCATCAGAAGAGAGGATTTTGTTTCTTGTTTCTTATGGTCTGAGAGTCCTTCAGATGCCTTTTGGCAAATTCTAGACGGGGAGTGGCTTCCGTCTGGCCACTCTACCATACAGGCCTGATTGGTGAATTACTGCACAGATGGTTGTCCTCCTGTAAGAATTTCCTCTCTCTACAGAAGAACGCTAGAGCTCAGACAGAGTGACCATCAGGTTATTGATCACCTTCCTGACTAAAACCCTCCTACCCCGATCAATCGGCTTAGATGGCCGGCCAGCTCTAGGAAGAGTCCTGGTGGTTCCAAACATCTTCCTCTTATAGCTGATGGTGGACACTGTGCTCAATGGAACTCTCAGAGCAGCAGAATTTTTTCTGTAAGCTTCCCCAGCCTTGTGCCTCGAGACAACCCTGTCTTGGAGGTCTACAGACAATTCCTTTGTCTTCATGCTTGGTTTGTGCTTTGACATGCACCGTCAACCCTGGGACCTTATATAGACAGGTGTATGCCTTTTCAAATCATGTCCAATCAGCTGAACTTACCACAGGTGAACTCCAATTAAGCTGCTGAAACATCTCAAGAATGATCAGTGGAAACAGAATGTATCTGAGCTCAATTTAGAGCTTCAATGCAAAGGCTGTGAATACTTATGTTATTTTTCAGGTGTTTTTCACATTGTCATTATGTGATATTGTGTGTAGAATTTTGAGGAAATAAATTAATTTAATCCATTTTGAAATAAGGCTGTAACAAAAAATGTGGAAAGCACTATGAAAATATATACATGACAGATACATACTCATCAGATCTGTATCAACAGATTCAAAGTGGCTAAGACTTACTAATCAATATACTGTAATACACCAACAAAACATAACATTACTGTATATTTTTAGAAAATAATTTACATATGCAAGGAAGTACATTTTTCTTTGCAGACCAATTCTGTCTCAAACCTCACTCCATTTGCCAGCCTCTCCTAAAATCGAAGCTATCTGTTATGATAACTCGCCGAACGGCATCTCCTGTATTTGACATTTTGTGCTGTTTCAATGTCAGCGGTAATCTAGGTGTGCTTGTCTCTTCTACAGTGAAGCCCACAACATTTTTTTGCCCACAACAAATGAAGCATATGCTGTCCTAGGCTGAGTGGTGGCCTTTGTGTTTTGACCGCAGGGCGACCACATAGGGCTTAGGGAAGATTGAATAGACTTCCAGCGGATATCCAGTGGTTTGAACAGGCAGCTGAATTGGCATCCACTGCATAATAAATTAAACATCGAGCCACACACCTTACAGTTCCCCGCCTGCTGCTGTCAAATGCCTGAGCTTGATCCTGCTTCAGAAACATCACTTCAGGCGACACACAAAACAGCTTTTTGACTCGTTTTACTCTACAAATATTGAAATTCTATAGTTCTATAGCATACTTATTGTAATACTGTATACTTAATAATATAAAATATAATATATAATCAATAATAATATATCTAATTTAATATATATATATATATATATATATATGTATATATATATATATATATATATATATATATATATATATATATATATATATATATATATAAATAATTCTATACTATTCTATAGTCAAGATGAGTTTGCTTGAGAAGTTAATTTACTGCATTTCTAGTTTAAGATTGATAGATAGATAGATAGATAGATAGATAGATAGATAGATAGATAGATAGATAGATAGATAGATAGATAGATAGATAGATAGATAGATAGATAGATAGATAGATAGAAAACATTTCAAAATATGTTTATAAATGTTAAATAAATGTACATTGATTCATAAATGATTTGATTTTTGCATTGAGATTAAGGCAAATCTTTTAATTTAGTTATTACTAATATTTATTTTTTCTTTTATCAATTAATTCACATGTGGATGGGTTTTACAGTGTGGTACGTTTACTGTGCGCCAGTGTGTTTGTGTTATTGCTAGTAGAAATTTGTAAATAAATCTATATAAATCACTTTTTTCAACACTAATATTAAACAACAGGCTAGTTTTGATAACTTAAAAATATGTCAATACTAGTTTACACTGTCAAAAATAATACTAAATATAAAATACATCATCTTAAAAATGTATAAATGTATCCTACTGTTTTATTATTTTCATGTTCTTAATAAGATATACAAATATAATAAGATATCCCTTTAAAAACAATGAACAATTTCCACATTTTACAATGTGATTTAACACCCCAAACTTGCTTATATTAGCACTAAACAATTGCCAATTTCACAATTCAAGGTTTGCTAACCGGCATCTGACAAAGGCCTTGAGCAAACGCCCAGAGATCACAACACGATAATAACTGAATCTTCATCGATTCCCTGCGAAGTGCATTTTGAGGATTTGAGAGTGACTGTTGAAGCACCTGACGTGGAAAGAAATAAGAAGCTGAACTGAAGCGACGCAGGTGGAGCCACAACAGAAATAGGCTCTGGTTTTTTTGCGTCTGCAGCTCAGTTCCGATGGCTGCTATCAGACGCCTGCAGACGATCAGCCTTGACCAGGGAACCTGCAGCAGGCCTAAGCTGTGGCTTCAGTCCCAGAGCTGCAGGGGCCTGTCAGGCAAACGCACATCCCACTGTGGGTGACCTGCTTCCGGCAGATGTCCCAGAAGCAGGGCCGAGGCGAGGAGGAAGGGGTGCAGGGTGTGGGGGCTTGCGTAAAGGTGGTGTGGGGGCCGATGCATCCGTTTGGCCAGACTTCCAACAACAGCAGATGAAGATGAGAGTAAAGACTGCTTGTGTTTGTCTCTCATCCGTCATCAGTAACTGTAGTGGATCTGCTGGCAAACTGTCATTTTAATGTACAGAACAGTTTGTGCAGGTAAAAAAATGACTGCATACAGTACAGAAAAAAATGGTGACTACGAAGTTGGCTGCATTTAAGTTTCAATAGTTTAATCAATCTGAATTCATTATTTTTACCAACAAAACCAGATTCTACAGGTACAATTTGATGGATGTCTCCTCTTTCAGGTCATAGTTGGAGAATATCACTCTATAGTTAGCAATTTATGATAAATGTCTATATTTAGTGGCTTTTACTGATGTACACACTATTTAATATTGCTAAATCACAAAAAGATGTCTTAAATATAAATGTTATGGGTAAAGTTTGGTAGAAATAGCTTTTTTTTTTTTAAAACTGTTTGACCGTTTCATCTACAGTAACCTGCTTTTATTCAACTAAAGATGTGATTTAATATTGCTAAATCACAAAAAAACATCTTAAATATAAATGTTATGGGTTAAGCTTGGTAGAAATAGCTTTTTTAAAAACTGTTTGACCTTTCCCTCTACAGCAAACTGCTTTTATTTAACTAAAGATGTGATTTAAGATTGATAAATCAGATTTGATTTGAAGATGAGAGTAAAGACTGCTTGTGTTTGTCTCTCTTCCGTCATCAGTAACTGTATGGATCTGCTAGAGATCTGTCGCTTTATTGTACAGAACTGTTTGTGCAGCAACAAATTTACCATATTTCTGTTTTTTTCAGAGCAGAAATAAATGGTAACCAAAATTGGTGATTTCGAAGTCAGCTGTGTTTAAATAAATCAGAATTCATTCTTCATTTAATCAACAAATCTAGACTTTACAACTTAAATTTGGTAGAGATGGCTCTTTCAGGTCATGGTTTTACAATATCACGGTTTAGTTATGGATTTAATGATAATGTGTAGATTAAGTGACTTAAATTAAAGTAAAAATGATCGTTTAATATTGCTACTGTAAATCAAAAAATGAATCAAACAAATTAAATTTCATGGGTTAAATTTGGTGGAAATGGCTTTAAAAAAAACTAAGGTTGCAGAAAAAAAGTGCAGAAATTTTTTATCAAATTGTGTTTTTGATTTAATAGAGTTCAATCAATGTGAATTAATTCTTTTACCAACAAAACATGTTTTTAGAGTTTAGATTTGCTAGAAATGGCTCTTCAAGTTCACTGATTGAGATTAATTATCACTGTAAACTATTACTGTCACTGTTGAGTTAACTTACTATTCACAAATAAACTCTCAAACTAATCTTTATTTCATGGGTAAAAATATGATAGAAATAGCCTTTTAAAAGGACAGTTGGAGTGTTTGTGGTGTTTTCATACTCTTTTATGCTAAAATCTACTTTGCTATTATTCTACTAAAGAAATTTTTTTGACCAAATATGGTGATATTGAAGTTGGCTGTTTCCAAGTTAGCTGTGTTTATCAAAAGTCAAAGTCAAAGTCAAAGTCAGCTTTATTGTCAGTTCAGCCACATGTACAAGACATACAGAGAATCGAAATTGCGTTACTCTCAGACCCAAGGTGCTTAACATTAATATAAAATATATATATATAAAAAATAGTAGAGTTTAAGAAAAAAAGAAAATTTACAGTATATACATTGCACATAAATTATTATATACATTGCACATAAACTATTATGTTTCAATAGTTTACTCAATCTGAATTCATTTTTTTACCAACAAAACCAGATTCTACAGGTACAATTTGATGGATGTCTCCTCTTTCAGGTCATAGTTGGAGAATATCACTCTATAGTGAGCAATTTATGAAAATGTCTATATTTAGTGGCTTTTACTGAAGTACACACTATTTAATATTGCTAAATCACAAAAAAAACTTCTTAAATATAAATGTTATGGGTTAAGTTTGGTAGAAATAGCTTTTTAAAAAACAGTTTGACCTTTTCATCTACATTAACCTGCTTTTATTTAACTAAAGATGCAAATTTAATATTGATAAATCAGACTTGATTTGAAGATGATTTGAGATGAGACTGCATGTGTTTGTCTCTCATGCGTCATCAGTAACTGTGGTGGATCTGCAGGAAAACTGTCACTTTATTGTACAGAACTGTTTGTGCAGCAACACATTTATCATATTTCTAGTTTTTCTACGATTTATCATGTCATTTTATGAAAATTCCTAAATTATAAGCTATAATCATAATTCATTAATTTTCTTTTCAGCTTAATCCCATTATTAATCAGCGGTCAACCACAGCGGAATGAACCGCCAACTTATCCAGCATATGTTTTACGCAGCGGATGCCCTTCCAGCTGCAACCCATCACTGAGAAACACCCGTACACTCATTCACACACATACACTACGGACAATTTAACTTACCCAATTCACTTATAGCGCATGTCTTTAGACTTGTGGGGGAAACTGGAGCACCCGGAGGAAACCCATAACAACACAGGGAGAACATGCAAACTCCACACAGAAATGCCAAATGACCCAGCCGAGGCTCGAACCGGCAACCTTCTTTGAGAGAGGCTTTTTAAAACAAAAGCTGGTCACATCTGATGTAAGGAGGTCATGTCTCAACCTAGACAAAGTGGAGGACCTCATCAATATAAATATAGAAGGTTTAGAACTAGAAGTCTTGGCCAAATTAATTATTCAGAGCTGAGGTAGACTTTCTGTAGTGATTTCGGCTCATGAATGTAACTAAAGTCTGCTTTAAAGTAAAGCAGTTTACAAAAACAAACAAAAAGTCGCAATGAGTTACCTACACTGTAAACCCTAATGTTATATTTACTTAAACAACTAAGTAAAGTTGACTGAAAATAACTTAAAATGTAGCAGTTTGGTCATATCATTTAAAAATATGAGTTGATCGAACTTATGTACCATGAAAATGCATAAACTTAAGATTTCAAGTGTAGTGAGCTCAAAATATAATAAATCATCAGTAAAAAAAAAAAAAAAAAAAAGTGAATTTCAAATGTAGTCTTGACTATAAAATTCTAAAATGTGCAACCTTTAAGTGCAAGGAATTTTTATTTATTTTTTATCAGAAAACAAATGGCCTCAGGTATAATTATTCATAATAATGTGAGTAAATGGCTACTTGTTTTTGTTAAAAATTGTATTAAAGTTTTTTTTCATAGTATATTATTACACACACACACGCACACACATGAAAAAGTTGACTGAATTAAATTAATTGAGTAAACTCGTTGACTCAATTTATTTGAGAAATGGAGTCTCCCAAAACTTAGTACTATGTTTGGTGAACTGAACAATTTAAGTATGGTCTACAAAACCGGCAAGTTAAATAAACTTAAATCTGCAAGTTTTGGGAGACACCATTACTCAATTAAAATGAGGCAATGAGTTTACTCAATTAATTTAGTTCAGTAAACTTATTAGGGTTTTCAGTGTACGGTTCTATGAGTTTTACTGGTTGCTGTAAGCTACCCAATCCCATGGCTGGCACCACTCTTAAATGTTAGTCCGGAATTCTGTCAGGTGTGTTTGATTAGGTTAAGAGTTAAACTTTGCAGGTAAGTAGATGTAATGGGCCAGATTTGAGGATCCCGGCTCTATGGGTTAATCAGAGAGAAATAGCTTTTTTATGGTTGCCACAGGTTATTACTTTTATGAAGCTATTTTTTAAACTCAGGCTTACCCGGTTATGAACAACATTAAATGGAAGATGAAACTGAGGATGTCAGTATTGTTTAAGACCTTTCCTGCCTTAAGGATGGGCAAAAACACATTGAAATGTATTTTAAAATAAAATACAAAAACCTCAGTTTTATGTGTATCAAAATACACTACAAAATACAGCAGCCACAAATGTATCTAAATAAAATACTGTATTTTGAAAATACTACAAAATACCTTTACAAAGTAGCATGACATTTCTTCGCAAACCTTTTATCAACAGGTCTATTGGATCAATCTCTTCGCCATTAAACTGACTTACTATTTCATTTTAGCATAGATTTTGTACTAAGATTCATACAAAATTTCATACGTCCTGTCTTGAAGATGATCCGTTTAATCAATGTAAAAGCATTGTAATGCAGATATTGAGTTGGAATAAAGTACTACTGTATATCTCTTTATTGTGTTTCCATCCATTGCATGGCCAGTTAATTTTGTTAATTAAGTTTCATATTCATAAGTGTAAATTTTTCAACAAAAAACCTTGTTTTACAAGGAACTAAAAAATTACTTTTGCACTATTCAGCATAGTGCTAATCGAAAGGCCGTTAAAACTGTCCAACTGTGCTCTAGTTTTAATATTTTTGATTAATGTAAAGGTCCTGCTTATCTATATTTGTAAGAATTTTAGTTAAGTATTTATACTCTTATTTTTATGTTTGTTTTATTTTATTTCACGTATTGTTGTTATCATTTACTTTCTATCACCCTGGGATTGTTTTGTTTACTATATTGTCATGTATATGTTGTTTAAAGCATAATAAAAATAAATAAATAAATAAATAAATAAATAAATAAATAAATAAATAAATAAAATAAAAAGTTTAAGTGGTTAAGCTGCTAAAATCTAAAAACAGTCTTATATTTTAAAGAGTGACATAAAGAGATCTCAATCTTCAACACCTAATTAAAAACATGATGGGCCCTATTATACACCCGGCGCAAGATGCGTTTCTACGATGTGTTGCTATTATCAGGTCAACTGTAGAAAGTCAAACATCACTGCACCCCTCCAGCAGTCAATGCATTTTGGAAGTGGCCTGACGAAAATGGCCCAACGAAAGCCTCTCCTCAATGCAAGAAACATGAAAGCCCGCATGGAGTTTGCTAAAATGGTGAGAAATAAGACTCTCTGGTCTGATGAGACCAAGACAGGCCTTAATTCTAAGCGATATGAGTGGAGAAATCCAAGCACTACTCATCACCTGTTCAATAAAGTCCTAACAGTGTAGCATGGTGGTGGCAGCATCATGCTGTGGTGGTGTTTTTCAGCTGCAGGGACAAGACGACTGGTTGCAATCGAGGCAAAGATGAATGTGGCCAAGTACAGGGATATCCTAGTAATATACCTTCTCCAGAGTGCTCAGGACCTCAGACTGGGCTGAAGGTTTACTATCCAACAAGTCAATGACCCTAAGCAGCTAAAATAAGGAAGGAGTGGCGTCACAACAACTCCGTGACTGTTCTTAAATGGCCCAGCCAGAGCCCTGACTTAAACCCCCTGGAGATACCTAAAAATGGCTGTCCACCAATGTTCAGGATCTGCAAGGAGGAATGGCAAAGGATCCCCAAATTCAGGTTTGAAAAATTTGTTGCATATATATATATATATATATATATATATATATATATATATATATATATATATATATGTATATATATATATATATATATATACATATACATATATATATATACATATACATATATATATATACATATACATATATATATATATATATATATATACACACACAATTATATATACATATATATATACACATATACACACACATATACACACACATATACACAGATATATATATATATATATATATATATATATATATATATATATATATATATATATATATATATATATATATATATACACACACACACACACACACACGTTTTTTAACCTCTAAAAGATTGCATCAAAGTACAAGTTAAATAATTTAAATAAAATGTACTCAAGAACAGTAATATAATATAACCATCACAGTAACACAAGGAAGACAAGGATGGTTATCTTTAACGGTATTAATTAAAAGCAATGCACATAATGCAGAGAGATGAAGCAGGTAAGTGGTGCTGCAGAGTGAGAGCGATCTTGTTCAGCGGTGCTTCTGACTAATGCTGTGTTCCCACCAGATGCGGTACACGCGGATAAATCACGCTATTCGCGCATAAATAGCCGCGTGAACATTTGAGTTTACTCGCTTCATTCGCGTGTCAAATTCACTTCAGAACAGACGCGGATTCGCGTGATGGGCAGGGCTTCTGTCTGCCCGGTGATTCTAGCTTCATAGCTAAAGGGCTAACATGGATTTTATGAAGAAAATAACAGTGTTTATGTGCTTTATGAAGGATGATAAACAGCGTCGATACGTTTAGGGCCGTGTCTGAGTCCACTACATCCTTTCAGAGATGCATCCAGCTTTTTAAGCTCATAGACTCCTCCAGAAACTGAACCTGGCTGATGGAGGTTTTCAGCGGTGCTTCTGACTGAGCCCAGCCCAGTTTTATGAACTTCTTGTCGGTGTCTGCTTCCCCTGGGACACCGACAACAGGCCCACAATCACGCCCCCACAAAAGCAAGCTCCTGATTGTTTAACGCGGCGCGAATGTCCGCAAAAGTTCAGATTTTCAAACACGAGTGATTCGCGCGAAACGTGCATTAAGCACGTCAAACGCGCAAAACGCTCAATTCGCGCCATGCCATTCGCACCATGCGCACCGCGCAATTCTCGTCATTCGCGCCGCGCCATTCACGCATATCGCGCCGCAGGATGTCTATTCGCGCGTTTGCATTGACTTAACATGTAAATCACTCGCGCTTGACACGCATGCCGCGTCTGGTGTGAACGCAGCATGAGCCAAGCAGAGTTTGCCGCGTCTGGTGTGAGCGCAGCATAAAATATTTGCACCTTTAATTTCAAATTACACACTTAGCTTATTTATTACAAAACCTACTACAGCTATGAAAAAGTGTCCGTGAATAAAAGACAAGGATTTTATGTGTAGTTCATGTGTCACTGAAAACAAGATTTAAACTTATAAAAAAAAATACTAAATGTTATTTTAAAATTCTAAATTAGTTTTCTGTGAGTGTTGTGTTTTGGAAAGAGGGATAAGAATTACAGTTTGAACAGTATAAAAAAATCTTTATGTCTCCAGGGAGTCTCTATAGACCACAAACAGTATACGAGTCTGTGTATGTGTGTAAATGTGTGTATGTGCGTGCATGTGGCCGGAAGTGTGCGTCTCTGTGGTTCAGTTCTGTAGGTGTGAATGTGTGTGCGTCAATGTTTCTAATGAATCTATGCATGGCTTCTGGTGGGCCTCCAAACAAATGTAATGAAACTCACCATTTATATTAGGGAGATGTTTCAGAAGTCCATCATTTAGGCATGCTCTTATGTAAAATATTACCATCATTACAGTTTGTGAATTGAAACTCTATTGTCACGTTAAAAGAAGTGTTCTCGGCAATGTTCAGTATAATTTAGGTTTTTACTTTCATCTGTTCTTCCTATGCAATAATGTACTTACAAGAAAAAAAAAAAGTATGGATTGAAAACTTAATCTATTGAACTGCTATGCTGCAATGCTTTTAACTATCAAGTATAAAAATAAATGAATGTGTAAAACTTAAAAATGACAAAAACGTCATAAAATTAGATACATTTTTTATTTTTAGATGAAATTAGACAAAAATTCTAATTGCTTCTACTTGTTAGACTGTATTTGATGTTATTACTCAGTCTGAACTTCAGTTAATTTCTTCCATGATTAGGGGAAATCTGGAAACATCAGAATCGTCAAATTGTGTTTCAGCTTTTCGGCTTAGTCCCTTTATTATTCTGGGGTCGCCACAGCGGAATGAACCACCAACTTATCCAGCATATGTTTTAAGCAGCGGATGACCTTCCAGCTGCAACTCATCTCTGGGAAACATCCATAAACACTCATTCACACTCATACACTACGGACAATTTAGCCTATACCCAATTCCCCTGTACTGCATGTCTTTGGACTGTGGGGGAAACCTGAGCATCCGGAGGAAATCCTCGCAAACACAGGGAAATTATGCAAACACAAAACCACACAAAAACGCCAACTGACCCAGCCGAGGCTCAAACCAACTACCTTCTTGCTGTGAGGCGACAGCCCCACCTACTGCACCACTGTGTCGCACAAATTGTGTTTCATTCGTTCATTTTCATTTTCAGCTGTCACTTTATTCATCTGGGGTCGCCACAGTGGAATGACCCGCCAACTTATCCAACATATGTTTTACGCAGCGGATGCCCTTCCAGCTGCAACCCATCACTGGGAAACACCCGCACACTACCATTCAAACACATACACTTTGGACAATTTTACTTGCCCAATTCCCCTATAGCGCATGTCTTTGGATTTGAGGGGGAAACTGGAGCACCCGGGGGAAACGTTACATCTCACGGGAAGGATATGCAAACTCCACACACAAATGGTAACTGACCCATGCGGGGCCGAAACCAGCAACCTTCTTGCTGTAAGGCGATTGTGCTACCCAATGCACCACCGTGCTGCCCAAATTGTGTTTTATAGGCGTGGAAAATGCGTGGAAATCTTGCTAAAGAATTTTGGCAGTTTCTCAATTCCAAGAACGCAGAGAACAGACTTGTGTTCTTGTGAAGACCGGTCTTTCCAGGTGTCCTCAAAAGAACGAACTGCGAGAACAGAGAATGCGTCCTGTGAGAAATGAGATGCTGCGTTCTTCCTGATGGTCACATGACCTTCATGCGATTTATTATTTTTTTAATAATTGTATTTTATTGGATTTTTCAAGAACAACCACAAAGACACACATACATATATACACACATACACAAACACACACAACACTAGGCACTGTCTCGGGCAAATCCCATACAATGAGTCAATGAACAAATAAAAAATGACATCACAGTTTAGCAAGTGACAACAGAAAATAGAATAAAGAAGTAAAATTAAATAATTAAATATGTAAAATAAGTAAATTAAGTCTCTGAAGTATCATCAGAGGTTGAGTGGCTGGTTTGCTCATCTAGATAGTTTAGAAATAAACCCCAAACACTGAAAAATTTATCAATAGAATGAGTCCTCAAAAATCTCAGTCTTTCAATCTGTATTACCGAAGTCATGTCTGCAATCACCTTCATGCGATTTTAATGGAAAATTATTTAAACATTACAATATTCATACAACGATTTATTGTTTTTTTCCCCTTTTGAAAATATATACTATGTATAAAGACTTTACAATTATACCTTGCACAATATAAATAAAACTGATTTTTTAAAGAATTTTAGCTAATAAAAACACAATGTGTTAATTCTTTTTTTAGGATTTTCATGGTGATGTTTACACTCTCCGTTTCATTTAGCGAAACTCCTGAGATAAATAAGTTATATCTCTGAACTTTAATAGTAAACCTATATAAAATGTTGCGCTTCCCTCATTCAGTTGCAATGACATCTGGGACTTCTAGAGTGATATCGGTGCTCAAGTCTGCATCAGTGAGTCCTTGATATCAAGAACACATCCGGGAAGTTTCACGCGTCCTCTGTTCTTGCGGTCTAGAGTATTGGAACTGAACTTTGGCGAATGATGATGACGTTACACGAGAACACGAGGACGCAAGATCGCTGAAGAACGCATGTTGAGAAACAGCCATTGTCTATATTATTGGTAGAGTGCCACTAAAAAATATGTGTTAAAAGGGAATTAAAAAGTAAGAAAAAGAAATGTGTAATCTGGCTGAACAGAGATCTCTGTTGATCATTCATTCTTTTTCCTTTAGCTTAGTCCCTTATTTATCAGAGGTCGCCACAGCGGAACGAACCACCAATTATTCCAGCATACGTTTTATGTAGCAGATGCCCTTCCAGACACAACCCAGTACTGAGAAACAGCCATACACTCTCACACTGACTAATTTTTTCTAACCAATTCACCTACTGTATAGCACTAGTCTTTGGACTGAGGGGGAAACCGGAGCACCCAGAGGAAACTCACATGAACAAGGAGAGAACATGCAAACTCCAGACAGAAATGCCAACTGGCCCAGCCAAGGCTCGAACTAGTGACCTTTTTGCTGTGAGGCGACAGTGCTAACCACTTTGCCACCCCAACTGTATAATGAAATTCAACACATTCATAAGTAGAGCCTGTTTTAAGGTTATTTAATGGTTCACCCAAAACTTGTTCCAAACCTGTATGAGCTTCTTTTATCTGCTGAACACAAAATATGTCCTTTTGAAACCTGCAAACATTTTTTGTTTTTTCTACTATGGGAATCAATGGTTACATTTTTTCTACTTCAAAAATTAAAAACTAAGAAACTCATAAACCTCTTAAAGGGTGATTAAATAGTGAGTAAATGTTCCTTTTGGGTTAACTATATCTATTTTTTTGGTTTTTGAATACAAGAATAATTACATCACTGCATTGAAGAACAAATACAATAACAAACAATTAAGAAAGAAGAGAAAAATAAAAACAACAAACACACAAAATAAAATATATATATATATATTTTTTTAAAGGGTGAACTATATCTTCAATGGCTGGAATATTGAAATGTGATGTTTCAAAAATCTTCAGTTAAAAGTTTATTTAGTAACATTTCTGTAATACAGACATGTTGAAATGTAGATGACCAGCGCCATCTAGAGTAATAAAAGAAATAAGAAAAACTCTCCATTAAATATGAGCACAGAAACAGTTTCTTTAGCAATAAATTAAATAAAAAAAGATATTATATAATAATTATATTATATTAAATTATTAATTTATTCATTTTCTTGTTGGCTTAGTCCCTTTATTAATCTGGGGTCGCCACAGCGGAATAAACCGCCAACTTATCCAGCAAGTTTTTACGCAGCGGATGCCCTTCCAGCCGCAACCCATCTCTGGTAAAACATCCACACACACACATTCACAACTGGAAGGCAGGGAGAACATGCAAACTCCACACAGAAACGGCAACTGAGCCGAGGTTCGAACCAGCAACCTAGCAACCTTCTTGCTGTGCGGCGGCAGCACTACCTACTGCGCCAATGCCTTGCCTAAATTATATTATATTATATTATATTATATTATATTATATTATATTATATTATAAAGTCTGAATATGAAAGAAGACAGACTATAGTACATTTGGGTGTGTTAATGTTTGTACAATGTTTGCACATGGTTAAATAATGTTCATATCCCCCCTATCAAATCTTGCTGATTGCTCGTGTGTTGATACTTAAAAAGCTTATTATTTTAAAAGATTCACGCACCTATAACAATTCTGGGTTTTGAAATTGAAGTGTTTTAATTTTCATAAACCTTAAGTATTATTTCTTTTCTAATATACAGTATGGAATATTTAAGCTGCTTGTTGTAGTGAAATCTGTATAGGATATTAGTCAAAATCAATGTGGCCCCGCGTATTTGTCAAGCCTGTGCTGTTACAGGAAGGCAAGGATTGCAGGAGTTATCAAAACACGTAGATTTATTGATTAACATTCACATGAATGGAAACACAGGAACGACATGGGGTGACGACAATGCACTGAACACAGGGACTTAAATACAAGGGTTTGACTAATAACATACAGGGGAAGAGACGCAGGTAAAACTCATAAGACATTAACAAATGGTGAGAACTAGAACAAAGGGGTCACATGATGAAAACAAACACACATGGAGAATGGAAACATGGGGAGGGTCACATGACGAACATACAGGGGCCTGACAGTATTGCAATACATATACTATTGTGAAACTATAGGCAATATACCCAGCTAGGCCAATCACAATAATCAATTAATCAACATATCGCACACCACATGGACATGACCTCAATCATTTTTGATGATGCAACATATATTGCTGAATAGGGATGCAACGGTATCAAGATTTCACGATACGGTAATACCTCGGTATGAATGGCACGGTGCGGTATTTATTGAATCATTTAAAGGAAAAACAAAACTATTGAAGAGACTCAAAAAAGTGCTAGAATGTTCAGGTTACCTCAACACTGAACAGATCAATGACATACAAATTATCTGTCTGTAAACTTTCAAACAGGAACTTAAATTATTCAATTTTAACAACAAAAAATTTAAACCATGTAAAAAAAAAAACACCACTCGAAAGGACAAGCCATGAGTGAGATAGAGGTCTCTTGGTGGTACAAGTCAATGTCTCCATTAATCTGAGCAGTGTGCTGTGTTCTGCTGTCCCCTTGACTAAAAGAATCCCCATTATGTTAGACATATTCCCCGACATGTACCCTGCATACCCTTTTTTCTGTCACCTTTTCTTCTTGTTTCTTTTCAGAGAGAAACTGAAATGCTTCCACACATCTGATTTAAAACCCGCTTTAAATTTGACCATTTCTAGCTCTTTTTCTTTGCCGCTACAAGCAGCACCCTCCATTTCTGCATTACTAGATCTGTAGCGACAACAGACCGCAAAGGATAATGGCCACGCCTGGGCTGAGGAAAACTGTAGTTTCCGCTACCTCCCATTCGCTCCATTCACCTGAGCAAACCTTTCACCAAAAGACCTATGATTTTATTGAGTCACAACCACGCTAATATTGAAGGAAATTGCTATTGCTGTATGACGGTATTTACAATATTGCTGATACATACTGAAAAATACAATTCTAGCAACATTTTAGTTAATTGCGCAGCCTCCTATCTCTATTAAAGGTGTATAGTATATCCTCATGTTGGAGTCTGACAGCTGAAAATAGATCTTGTTGCAGATATCAGAGCCTCTGCTACTTTTTACCTTGCGCTTTTATGTTAACATGTATTATTATTTATTTAGGATATGCGTTTTCACATTGTGATTCCAATGCCTGATTACTAAATAGTAGGGATGTAACGGTATCAGAATTTCACGGTACGGTAATACCTCGGTATTAATGTCACGGTACGGTATTTATTGAATCATTTACAGGAAAAAACAAAACTTATGAAAATACTCCAAAAAAGTGCCAAAAGTGTCAATGACATACAAATTAGCCATCTATCTGTAAGCTTTGAAACAGGAACTTCAATTTTAATAACAAAAAAATATTAAACCATGTAAAAAAATTAAGTTTTAATTTAGTATTGTTGAAAACTCATCACATTCAACATTTAATCACTCACTCACTTAGATAGAGATGGGTTTAAAGGAAAATTATCATATAAATATAATCTGGTAAAAGCTGGTATCTCTGGGTATTTACAATGTCCCCTGCAACAGAAACTCTCATTTGGGACTGAGGTTTCTGGGACAAGAGAGATATGACTTGGCCCAGGTTGACAGCAGTGGGTAACGTTGTGCATTGTCTTTCCCCCACTTGAGAGGACAAACCATAAGTGAGATAGAGATCTCATGTCTGCATCAATCTGAACAGTGTGCTGTGTTTCTGCAGTCCCCATGACTGATTATTAGTCGTATTCCCCAACTTGCAGGCACGTGCACACACAGGGCTCAACCTGTGCAGTGCACATGCCCTTTTTAGTCTTGGATAGAAAGTGCCCTTCCAAAATGATCAAAAGTGCCCCCGCGACGCGACATACCCTCCGTCCCCGCTTTACAGTACGCGCGCGACAACACAGCTGATTAGAACGCGCGCGACTACACAGCTGATAAGAACTCGCGCGACAACACCGCTATTCAGTACGCGCGCGACAACACAGCTGATAAGAACTCGCGCGACAACACCGCTATTCAGTCTGCGCGCGACAACCCAGCTGATAAGAACTCGCGCGACAACACCGCTATTCAGTACGCGCGTGGCGACAACATATTGCGGTATGACGGTATTTACAATACCGTTACATCCCTACTAAATAGTTAAAATGACTATAATTAAATGAAATATTGTTAAGAATAAAATATTATGTGTTTCTTGGAAGAGTGTACCTACCTATAGCTGGCGTGTGGTGAGCGCACTTGCCTCTTTGTCCTGTGGGTGCCGTTGCATCATGCAAGTAAATGCTGCACACTGGTCGTGTGTGGAGAGACCCCCCTCATGATTGTGAAGTGCTTTAGGTGTATGGCCATACTCGATAAATACGCTATATAAATACATACACATTACATTGTGATGATTTTATATTGTTATTCTGGCTTTATTTACTCAATTGAAAATGACAATAATGACGTTTATCGCAATATGTTTTGGTTCAATATATTGTACAACAGAAATAGATATCATGACAGGCTTATACCCAGCTCTAGCTTACAATACTGTTGTCTGAGATAACTTACAGATGATGTTGAGGTGGTTGTTTGTGATATCTGTTGCTGTTTCTGTTGAAGACATTTCTCAAGGTGATCTGAGAATACAAACATTAAAACAATTAAATGAGATACATTAGTTGAATTAAACAGTTGTTATGTGACCACAATATGTAAAGATGTTTGGCTCACATTGATTGATCTGCTGTTTGTGCTGCCAAGACTGAATGCTGTGAGAAAATACAAGGAGAGAGAGATAAGATATATACAAAAAGAGTAGAAAAACAGAAAAGTCTAGTCTGTTTTGCAGTGGTTGAAGGAACTCTACAGATTTTGTTATGCTATTATACAAAGTTACTGTTGTAGTAATAGTTCAACAGGCCTGTAGCCAAGGGGGGTTCAGGTGGTTCAGAAGAACTACCCCTCACTGACAAAAGTCCAGAATTTGTCTCAGAAATGAACTCATTTGTCCTATTTTGACTGCTATGCCATTATAAATAGTGAAACTAACCCATCGAAAAGAGCTTTAAGGCCAAGCTGAATCCTCTGTTGGCTGTCACTTTGGCGTTTTCAGCTAATCAGTTTTGGCCAATGCTAACACATATTTTCAGTTTACAATCTGCCGTAAGTGAAGTCATCTTTCGCTACTGCAATGTTTTTAAACAGAGAAAATATTTACAAGTAACTTTTATTCTAAATCTTGGACCTTATTCTTGAAACTAAAAATGACCAATAAAAAGGTGTGAAGCACCAAAAGTGACCCATATTAAAATTGTTTGAATACTAATTTGGCTATTGTTCTTATTCATGAACTTTCAGATGTCTTTTTTTAACAAAAGAGGCTAGAAACATTGTGAAGCTCTACATTATTAATATTAGTATTATGTTTTAATAATTTTTATTTTTATTTTAAATGGCTGAATTCTGACTGAGGAAAGTTGAACGTGCTGTCCAGTTTATTTGTCTAATAAATGACAATAGACTACAGTTTTTAATTGTAAACTTTAACAGATTCCTATTTTTTTCTAATGATATATGAAATCATATATGTCATAATAATAATCATAATAATTATAAATATGTGTTTTAAAAATAAGTACAGCATTATTTGACATTTCTTCACTGTAAATCTTTAGGCAATTGTTTTGTTATATCAAAAACTGTGGTTATAATGACCATCCGACAAACTGATTCAGCTAAAGATTATGCTTAAAATGTCTCTAAAGTCCTTTAATCTCATAATTAAATAGAAAATTGGGCGTATAATCGCAAAAAGGTCTACTTTTTGAAAAGAACCACCTCTTTCACTAGGCTGGCCACGGGCCTGTTTAAGTACTGTATGAAGTTTCAAATGGCGATTTTAGTTAAATAACATGTAAATAACACCCTCAGCCCACAGGTGTATTTCTTTAGTCTCAAACACCAACATGCAATAAGTGGACGTTATATACACAGCAATTTACAACAGGTGCGTATACCCCTTCGTCTTTCTTGTAAAAATAACACTAGTAAACAAACAAAAACACCACCGAAAGTTATTAACGTTACCTGTGGCCGAGGCGAGCAGGGAGAATTTGTTTGAATGTTTCCTGAGGGATCGTCGCGAGTGACGTCAACAAGTGAAAGGTCATCATGTGTTTGTTGTTGTATTTATGTTTAATTTATTTTAATGTTACTAACAAATAGTTTAGACTTCGTAAAAGGCATTTAATTACAAGGACATTATGTCTTGACAAAAGTGTGTTTAATCAAACGCCATCACAACTCCACTCAGATGTTAACACCACAGGTTGCACACATAAGCCAGGTGAAGTTGGTTTTACATTCGGATATTCAGACATTCTGCTTTATAATATACTTTCAGAAAAGTATTATTTGCAAATTATAAATTGGAAAATCATATTAGCAGCCAATGACTATCAAAGCTTCTTTACAGTAAAATAGATAGTGTTGTTTTGAAGTCATACTTACATGCTGCTAATTCTGATTGAATATTCAAATTATCGTGGTAAACAATATAAAGACAGTAAATTAACGAAAGTACGAATATAAAACTTTACCTCAATACATAGCCAACTAATAATTTACAAGTATCCTAATGTAAATAAGTAAAAAATAATTTGTGTATACTTTGCTTGTTTTTATTGTAAAGTTGTAGAACAACAGCCTCCTAATTTAGGCCACATGTATGGACTGACTTTATTTTTATGAAAACACCATCAAATTTTTCCTTGAACTTTCTTGTTCAGGTGGAAACACAAGGATTTGTTTTGTGTTTTTCTCGTTAACCAGAGGAAAAGCAGACCAATAAGAAACCTTATCACCCTTATGAAAGTAAACCATGTTATATAATAAAAGTATACCCTGCTGATAAATCCAGCTTAAATCAGCCTATGATGGTTGGCTAGTTTTAGCTGGTTGACCAGCCTGGTTTTAGAGGTGTTTTGGCCACTTACAGGCTGGTTTCCAGCCATTTCCAGCCTGTTCTTGACCGGTCGGGCTGAAAAGTGACCAGCAAAACCAGCTTGACTATCCTGGTTTAAGCTGGACATGGCTGGTTTTGGCTGGGCTCCTAGCCTGGCTAGACTGGTAAAACTGGTTTTAACTGGTCATCTCCCATCCTGTCCAGCTAAAACCAGGCTTGAAATGGCTGAAAGCCAGCCTGGAAGTGGTCAAAACCTCTCTAAAACCAGGCTGGTCGACCAGCTAAAATCACCCAACCATCCAAGGCTGGTTTAAGCTAGATTTTTCAGCAGGGTAGTAGTGTGGTTTGGGCACATTGGTTACCATTTTTTCTGTATAATACCATTTTACTAAAAATGTCATGTTTAACTTAATGTTTAAAAACCATAGTGAATTTGTGGTTATCATAGTCATTGTAGTGATTGTCATGTCAATAGGCCTGTTTCAGTAAGGAGGTTCAACCAACTCGGAGTTTAAACTTGAACTGAGTGAGAAATTTGACTGAGTTGACTTACCGAGAGATTAAAAGCTCAGAGTTTTCGGTTTCAGAATAGCTGATCTGAGTTAGGTCAATCAATTTTGAGTAGACTAACTCAGAGTTAAGCGCGCACACTGCAATTATAAAAAGGCATTATCAATGCAGCGCAGATATTACGAGTCTTTACAGGAAGTCTATGGGGAGAAAAGTCCAGTGTGACCAGAGCTTTACAAACTAATGCTGTGGTCACACTACAGTTTGAGCTTGTGAAAAGGGATGGGATTAAACCAGATGATTAGACATTAAAAAAGTGAGTGATTGCTCTATGTTTTAAATTTCTGTCCAGAGAGGTCATGTTTTGATCCTCAATTGGTCCCACGCAATCATGTGATGCGATTTCGTTGGTCAGAGTGCACCAAACTTAAACTTTCCGAAGTAGCGAACTACGAAACTCGTCGCACAAGCTTGCATTTCAGGTCCGACGCATTCACGTGCATATGAATGGAAGTTTATAAGGAGAAAAGTGCAGTGTGACCTCAGCTTAATTTCTAGAGGATCACGTGCTATGATTGAACACGGCTGGTCTCACATCAACAATCATTGAAAAACCAATCAGATGAATCCAAGCCTACATACAGTTCATAGATAGTTTTTCTATATAAAATCCCCATCGACCCTTTCTACTCCTCGAGACCTAGCTGATCTCAGACATCCGTCTGTGCTAAATGACCAGTTGGGAGCCCTGGGCTCTAGTACTGTATCTTCGAGCTCAGGGTTCTCTCCTGGGACAGCATGCCAAACTTGCAATTAGTATCAAGCATTAGCTAAGTGAGAGCTCTTGAAATAGCTAAGAAAAATGTAATATAATTAAAGTTCTTTAATTGTTTTACACAGAATGTTATATATATTCTGAATCTTTTATTAAGTACATTCAGAATCTCTTCCTCATTTCCTAAGCACAGATTTGCCCACTTTGAGACACCAAACCCCTTTTTTCAAACCAACAAGAGCAGGGGAGCTGCTTCTCTGTGTGTCTGCTGAGGATCTGATGTGTTCAATGCTGAGAATAAACACATGTAAAGCAGCAGAATGGACAATGTTGCCAGTTTGTCTGAAGATGGTCTGCTATCATCCCTGAGCCCATGAGTTCAGCGTCACATGCAAATAATTCTAAAGGTTAGTCATGGTCCACAGAAAAGACAATTGCCCCTTTCACACTTACAGACTTTTCTGGAAAATTACCAATAAACTGCTGTGAAGTATTCGTGTGTGAACAGCCTTTTAAAATACCAGAAAATTAGTTTATGCAAATGTCCTGAATAAGAGGTTTAGATCTGCTGTGTGTGAAAAATCACAATTTTTAAAATTGTGCTGGTAAATTTGTTCTGATAATTATTTTGCAATTTACCAGTTTTACTGTATTAAAGGGGCTATTGTCAATATGTTCACCATTTTAATCCATTTCTCGAATTATTATTTAAACTTTGAAATACTTTTTTTCACTTAACCAGACAAAGTCAATGGTGTGTCGTCTACCAAAACAAACAAATTACTGTTTATTACGGAGTTCTCTAAATTTTTTAGGGGTTTTACTCTCAATTTTGACTAAAAAACTTTTAGTTATTTTATGAACCAGCACAAACACATGGACAAAATTTAGATTTGTTGGGAATAAATGGCCTTTGTATTTCAGATAAATATTAAATCACATTGGTGGCTTACGTTTTTCAGGTCATAAACCTGTTTGCTGTTTGTTCTCATATCACTGTTATAATTTGACCTTTAAATAGTCACATGTTGGCCTGCCTGGCACAATTTTTGCAGATAATTTTTTTAATATTTGTGTAATTTTAAACAATGGGGTAAAACCAACAGTTTAATGCTACTAAACAAAAAGAGGTTACACTTAATGATCTATTAATATGTAAACTAAACATTACTTTATTATAAACTAATGATGAATTAATGTATGTGCTAATCATGAACTAACTCACGCCACAGCCATATCACCCTGCAGCCCAAGACCGGTTACTTACTGAAGCTAAGCAGGGCTCAGCCTGGTCAGTACTTGGATGGGAGACCACTAGGTTGCTGTTGGAAGTGGTGTTAGCGAGGCCAGCAGGGGGCGCTCAACCTGTGGTCTGTATGAGTCTTAATGCCCCAGTAAAAGTGAAGGGGACACTACACTGTCAGTGGGCACCGTCTTTCGGATGACACGTTAAACTGAAGTCCTGACTCTCTGTGGTCATTAAAAATCCCATGGCACTTCTTGTGAAAGAGCAGGGGTGTAACCCCGGTGTCCTGGCCAAAGTCCCTCTATCGGCCCTTATGATCACGACCTCCCAATCATCCCCTTTCACCGAATTGTCTCTATCACTGTCTCTCCACTCCACCAATAGCTGGTGTGTGGTGAGCGCACTGGCGCCGTTGTCCTGTGGCAGCCGTCACATCATCCAAGTGGATGCTGCACACTGGTGGTGGTGTGGAGAGACGCCCCTCATGATTGTGAAGTGCTTAGGGCAGGGGTCCCCAATCCTGGTCCTGGAGGGCCGGTGTCTCTGCAGGGTTTAGCTCCAACTTGCCTCAACACACCTGCCTGGGTGTTTCAAGTAGACCTAGTAAGACCTTGATTAGCTAGTTCAGGTGTGTTTGATTAGGGTTGGAGCTAAAATCTGCAGGACACCGGCCCTCCAGGAACAAGTTTGATGACCCCTGGCTTAGGGTGTATTGCCATACACAATAAATGCGGTATATAAAAAAATAAACACTACATTACATTACAACTTTAACTACAACATCACATGAGTTTATGTGTGAATAATGGCTACCTTAATTACTTGTTAGTACATGTATAAATGAACATTTAATTTTAAGCTAAAGTCTTATGCAAAAATTTGGGCACCCCTCTGTGGCTGCAGAGTAATGTGCACTTTCTTTATGAGAGAAGATCGCTGTAGATGCCATTCGCTTTCTGCAGAAAGCTAGACAATGCCATGATTTTTTTAGACAGAAGTACAGAACGTAGTGTAGCTGTATTGAGATGTGTGAAATTAAGTTGAAACTCTTTAGTGTGGATTTAAAAACCTGTAGTCACTTGGTTACAACAAAACAATAATTGATTTGAGGGACTTAATGAAACTTAACAATCCTAACAAAGGTGCAAGCAATCATGAAAAAGGATATTTAAGATAGCTGATTGCTAGTTGTGCTTCTTCTTATTGTGAACCTGAAAGTAGCAACATGGAAATCTCAAGATATGTCACCAACATGAATTATAGGAGCTCCAGGAACATCTTGCTGCTATAATATCATTGTACATGGTTCTATAGCTCACTCAAAGACCAGGTCAATGAAAGGTGATGCAGAAGAAACCTTTTCTAGAATCTGCCAACAAGAAGAGTCGTTTGAGGTATGCAAAGGCTCATTTGGACAAGCCTGAATCATTTTGGAAAAATATACTGTGGACAGATGCCACAACCATGAACGCTTTGCATGGCAGAAAAAGAACACAGCATTCCAGGAGAAGAACGTGCTCCCTACTGTTAATTATGGTAGAGGTCTGGTCCATCATGCTGTGTGAATGTGTGGCAAGCACATGTACTGGAAACCTTGTCAGTGTTGAAGGTTGCATGGATTCCATCCAGTATCAGCAGATTCAGAAGAACAATGTTCAGGAATCAGTCAAGAGGCTGAAGTTACGGCAGAGTTGGATGTTTCAGCAGAACAATGATCCAAAGCAGTTCCAGATCTACCAAGGAATTTATGCCCAGATATGATACAATAATCTAGAATGGACATCCTAGCCCTCAAACGTGAACATCATCACAAAATTTATAGATTGGTTTGAAAAAGGCACCCATCAAACCTGACTGAACTGGAGAAATTTTGCAAGAAATGGTCCAAACTGCCTTCAGCAGGAATTTGGGGACTTATCCCTGACTATACGAAGCATTTACAGGCTGTTATTTCAGCTAAAAGTGGCTGTGCAAAAGATAGTAGATGTCATTATTCTGTCATTATTCACTGTTATTTAGTGTAAACGCAATAGACGGACGTGCTTAAGGTGTTCATGAGTAGTTAAGAATGGGTTAATGATGACTTGCCCCTCTAAGTAAAGTCATGATATAAATATACATTAACATATCATGAGTTTATGATGGTAAAATTAACCATTAAGTAATAAGGTAATTTTACCTTTTTAACCTTTTTTTTTTGTTAGTTCAATTTGCAAGAAAATGCCCTCAGCAAGAATTTGGGGACTTATCCCTGACTATAAGAAGCATTTACAGGCTGCTATTTCAGCTAAAGGTGGCTGTGCAAAAGATATTAGATGTCATTATTCTGTTGGGGTGCCCAAATTTTTGCACCTGTCTGATTTTGTTAAGACTTAAATTGCATTGCATCTCTTAATTAAACAAATTTTGTATCAGAACTGAAATGTTACTTTTTCCCTAGGGTATAAAATATATCCAAATGAAATAGTTGATCTGAAAGGCCAGCAGGCTATGGCTTGCAATTATGAAAATTGTCAAGGGAGGCCAAACCTTTGCATAAAACTATAAATGTAACCAACTCATGAGCTGTTAATGTATAATTATGTCATGACTTTATTTGGAGGAGCACATCACCGTTAACTACTCATGGACTCCTGTGTGTAAACTGTTTATGTTGACAAAACACTTTACTGTTATTTAGTGTAAACGCAATAGACAGACGTGCTTAGGTGTTGATGAGTAGTTAAGAAAGGGTTAATGATGACTTGCCCCTTTAAGTAAAGTCATGATATAAATAACATATCATGAGTTTATGGTGGTAAAATTAAGCATTAAGTAATGAGGTAATTTTACCCTTTATGCGGTAAAGTTAGTTCATTATTAGTGCATGCATTAACGCATCAGTTCATAATAAAGTTATAATGTTTAGTTTAAATATTAACACATCATTATTCATGTACTGTTATTGTAAAGTGTTACCAAAAATAGATTGGTGTCTGAATATATTTTAGTGTTAATCAAATATATTTTAACTCATGTTTAAGAACAACAAATAAGTACAACTTTATTCCATTGTGAATTTAAGACATGCCAAAGCCAAGAAAGTCAAACAGCGTTTTGTTAAAAATTGGTCATTTATTTTTAAAGCATCAGTCACATTGCATTCATACATGTGCTCAGTATCATTTATCAATATCATCAGACTGAGGAAGAGCAGGATCGTGCCATGCTGGTCGGTTTTCAAGCTTTTGCAAAAAGTCCGAAGTGACTGGATCAAGCTGACAATTCATGAAGAGGACAAAAGAAGTCACCGATGACATGCAAAATGTACAGTATATGCTCATATTGCTTGTGGTGGTGTGAAGTAAACACTGCGCATGAGCAGAATGGGTCACACTTTACAACATGGATAATATTTTATAATAAATGAATCAGTTAATGTATTTACTAACACTAACTAGGAACAAACAATACATGTACAGCATTTTTAATCATAATTCAGTATTAAATAATGCATTAATAAATCGAAAGTTGTACTTGGTAAATAAGGCATAGCCTATATAGGCTAATGTTGTCCAAACAGAGCACTTCTGTATTAGACTAAAGTGCTTTATTCTGTGAAAACAACTGGCTTTATGTACATTTTTCTGCTTATTACATGGATACTTGGCACAGACTTAAACTTTCAGATGACAAAAAATATTGATCTGAGCTGTAGTAGTTTACTAGCTCTTTTAAAAAGCTTGCAATAAGAATTCTCAGCGGGCACCTTGATATAAAAACAACATCAAACATGCTAATCGATTTGATGCTAGCTACCCACGTAGCAAAATATCTCTGGCCCACACAATCAGCTTTTGCTTGGCCCACATGCCGTAGTGAATTACAGTACATGATTGGACCAAGCCGGTCTTCCAGAAAAGGGCCAAACATAGACTATATCTGGGCCAAGTTAATAAATAACTGAGCCTGAACTGGGCCATATATGTTGGTGTGTCATGACAATGCAATGTAATTGATAAACCCATGAAGCACTGCTCTTTAGGCGTGCTGTGGGTGTGCTTTTTACTTGATTGGTAGCCTTTTTTTCTGTATTTGAACATAATAAACATGTATTTTAAATGTGAATGGCACACATATCAATTATTAATATCTGGGCCAAATACTACAATTTACATCTGGCCCAAGTATTGTGTGCCACCTCAGCCAAACCAGGGAGAGAGCTATGCATGAAGACCTGGTGCAGTGCAATCTGAGCTGCATCCAATGCTTTTTAATGCACTCACTAACCCACCCCTAACCCTACCTATCACAGTGACATCACTCACTCCATTGAGTGCATTGTGTCTGAGATTGCATCGCTGAGTGATGCAATCTCAGCTTGCAGCATAAAGGCTGCATCCAGATACTATTATGTTTAGCCCACATGCTGTATGCCAGTGCCGGATGGATGCCTGCTGTGACAGAATCTGGGCCAGAATTCTTTTCTTCCTGGGTAACTAACTTGATGTCTAATAGACAACAAATTCACATCTAACACTGGCATCAAAACACGTTAAAGCTTGATTAGCCCACAGAACTGTCCTTTAATCGATTTTGGACGTGTTTTCTGTCATATCAATTAGACATCAAGGAAATTTACATGCGTTGTAGGGATATGAAATGCAGTGGAAATTTCATAGGAGTTTGGAATTTAAGTTTCAGATATTTCCTTTATTATTAATGTTTGTATGTCCAATGGACATGGTTTTGTTTTGAAACTAAATTGATTTGCGTTTTTTGACGTGTTTTTGATGTTGTTTTGACATCAAGGTGTTCGCTGGGTTGTCAACAAACTGTATCTTTTAAAATATTACACAGAATTTATCCTGTAAGAGAGTTATTTGAATGATTTAAAGTGGATACAGAGAACTCTTGTGATTTTTATGGTATTGTTAAGGAATCTGTTGCTCATCTTTTTTTATGTGTATACTCAAGATTATTTTTGGATTGATGTTTCTAACTATTTCAAGAAAATTTGGTACACTAATACAAATTGGATTATTTGATCTCATGTTTGCTTTAGTACAAGATGGGATTGATTCAAAAAGTACAAGCTTTTTTTCTTATACTACTAATAATATTACTTGGAAAATCCAAATTGTGAACATTTTATAAAGAAAATTAAACAATATGGTACTACATATGTAAGATTAGAAACAGAAAAGCTAAAAAAAAACATATAAAGCATTATGTACATTTCACTTGATTAAATAAAAGTTTATTATTATTATTATTATTATTATTATTATTATTATTATTATTATTTTCTTACCTATTTATTTATCACCCCTGATATGTTTTTACTTTGATTGTTTAACTAAGATAATTTTTCTCATTTTA
Organism: Danio rerio; assembly: GCF_049306965.1. Lineage (NCBI taxonomy): Eukaryota > Metazoa > Chordata > Actinopteri > Cypriniformes > Danionidae > Danio > Danio rerio. Next base: position 6,011,037 of record NC_133185.1, read on the forward strand.
TTTAATTTATTTTTATTTTATTCATAATTGTTGTGAGATCTATTCTCTTGTACTAAGTTTGTACATATTTACAATAAAGAAATTGAATTTAAAAAATTTGTAAACAAACAGCTGAAAGCGACTACAACCTGCTTAGTTTTCAGCCACAAGGTGGCGCCATATTATAAGAATTTATTATAAATATTAGATTCACTAAGGGTCAAGATTATTCAAAAGTACCCAGATGAGCCTGTGTTATTAGTTTCAGCAGTTGTTTTCTGTGAATAAAATATATTGGAATCTCATAATTGACCAATCAGAATAAAGTAATCCAGAAAGCCATCTACCAACATTCGTCATTGCACTGTAAGTTGACAAGTACTAACGATGAACTGTACGTTCATTAACAAATATAAATCAATACTGTAATAACTATACTGCTCATTGTTTGTTCATGTTACTAAATACATTAACTAATGGAACCTTATTGTAAAGTGTTTCCACTGAATGAATGACTGTTTAACCTTATGAATGTTTCAACTAATGAAAAACACATTTGTCAAATACATAATGAAAAATTAGTACAAAACAAAAATGGAAGGAAATTAATGAGAAAAATGCATATTAATCGAGCTCTCAACTGGTTGCTGTGACATCTCAATTATTAATAATACATACTCACACTCATGTTCTTTTTAAACATGCTCTTTCAATCAATAAATCCACCATTTAACTAGCATGTTTTGCTTATTAATCCACTTCATACATTTAACAAAACCATCTTGGAAGTACAAATACTATGATACAAGTTATTGCTTCACATGTCGTAAGATGAATTTTTAGTCAATGATATAATTAAAATTGGCACCAATGTGGAATTAAAGGACGGCAGTACCGCTTATACCACCTTATGCAAAGATGATTGTTTTCAAATATGGTGATATATAATTTGCATACTCTATGTTCTGGGTTGCATAATCACTGAGAAATGTCGTAATAGTAATGCCGCAGTCTGGGTTCGACTACAGAAAATCCAGGTCTCTCATCTGGCCTGCAGAAATGAAACAGACAAACGTTAATTATTCCAAATTTTTTTGTAACAGAGTTTCAAATAAATGCTGATTAAAAGAAGCATCTTTACAATTACACTGTATGGTTGTTTACACTTGTTTCAGTTTGATCATATTTTGCCAATGGTTAACAATTAAATTGAGGTTCAATCAAGAAGATTCATACACGTTTAGTATTACCAATTTAAAAATGTATAGAATTTTTTTTTACTTTGCAATTCTGATCATTTTGAGTGTACCATACAACTTTAATTTAACAATTTTTACTTTTGTTTTTGCAATTTTTGCTTTTTTAAATGTATTTAAATCCTGTCCTTGCAATAATTACGTAATCATTAAGTAAATTCTTTATTTTATTTATGTGATTGTGAAATTATATATTGGATTTTTGAATTTGTAAATCCCTTTGTCTTTAAAATTTTAAGTTTATATCTTACAATTCCTTATTCCACCCTTTTTTTTCCAATATGGCATGATTTAGCATGAAATTGTTTCACACTGTTTTTTGGCATTGATTTACAGTGTGATAATGCTAAAGCCTTGCTTATCCTGTTTTCATTCATTCATTCGTTTTCTTGTCGGCTTAGTCCCTTTATTAATCCGGGGTCGCCACAGCGGAATGAACCGTCAACTTATCCAGCACATTTTTACGCAGCGAAGATGCCCTTCCAGCCGCAACCCATCTCTGGGAAACATCCACACACACACACGTTCACACACACACTCATACACTATGGACAATTTAGCCTACCCAATTCACCTGTACAGCATGTCTTTGGACTGTGGTGGAAACCAGAGCACCCGGAGGAAACCCATGCAAATACAGGGAGAACATGCAAACTCCACACAGAAACGCCAACTGAGCCGAGGATCGAACCAGCAACCCAGCGACCTTCTTGCTGTGAGGCGACAGCACTACCTACCTACGTCGCCCTATCCTGTTTAATAACCCAGTAAAAGCAATGATGCTAACACTGCTACTGAATTATAACTGTAAAATGTTGCTTCCCTCAAAATTAAAAGTGATGTTCAGAATGGTATTAACCCATGGTTTTTCTAGTAAACGTTGACTTACTTGTATGTCCAGCATTTCTTCATGAGGTCGTACATCTCAGGTGGGCAGTCGGGCGGTGCGGACATCCGCTGTCCGTTCTCAATCATTTGGATGACTTCATTTCCCTTCATGCCCTACAAAAGATAAGATGAATAAACCAACATGAGCATCTTTGCTATTATACACTCGCCGGCCACTTTATTAGGTACACGTTACTAGTACCAGACTGGACCCTTTTTTGCCCTCAGAACTGTCTTCATGGCATAGATTCAGCAAGGCACTGGAAATATTCCTGAGAATATTTTGGTCCATATTGACATGATAGCATCACGCAGTTGCTGCAGATGTGTCGGCAGCACATCTATGATGCGAATCTCCCATTCCACCACATCCCAAAGTCCTCTACTGGATTGTGATCTGGTGACTGTGGAGGCTATTTGAGTTCAGTGAACTCACTGTCATGTTTAAGAAACTGGTCTGAGATGATTTACGCTTTATGACTTATTTCTGCTGGAAATCATATCCTGCTGCCATCATAAGATGTGTACACTGTGGTCTTAAAGGGATGGACATGGTCAGCAACAGTACTCAGGTAGGCTGTGGCATTGACACGATGCTCAATTGGTACTAATAGGCCCAAAGTGTACCAAGAAAATATCCCCCACACCATTACACCACCGCCACCAGCCTGAACTGTTGATACCAGGCAGGATGGATCCATGCTTTCAAGTTGTTGATGCCAAATTCTGACCCTACCATCCAAATGTTGCAGCAGAAATCGAGACTTATCAGACCAGGCAACGTTTCTCCAATCCTCTATTGTCCTATTTTGGTGACCCTGTGCCCATTGCAGCCTAAGTTTCCTGTGTTTAGCTGACAGTAGTGGCACCCGGTGTAGTCTTCTGCTGTTGTAGCCCATCTGCCTCAAGGTCTGATGGTTTGTGCGTTCAGAGATGCACTTTTGCATACCTCGGTTGAAACAAGTGGTTATTTGAGTTACTGTTGCCTTTCTATCATCTCAAACCAAAAGTCATCTTTATTCCCCATTTTGATGCTTGGTTTGAACTGAAGCAAATTGTCTTGACTGTGTCTACATGCCTAAATGCATTGAGTTACTGCCATGTGATTGGCTGATTATGAACTTGTGTTAACGAGCAGTTGGGCTGGTGTACCTAAAGTGCCCGGTGATTGTAAATTCACTACTATTAACACTTATAAAATCATGCTTGATAATAGATGGATTAAAATTTCAGATATAATATATACTGTATATTATATAAAATTTCTAAATAAATATCAACCCCATTAGGGCCACATTCCTTACTATATAGTAATCACAGTACATGAAATACAGCAGTATCAATCTTTTATTTTGAAATAATACTTTTTGTGCAATAAGTATTTTGCTACATTTTTACTCATTGTATCGAATAAGTTTTCCTAAACTAATTTCTAATAACTGATTTATTTTATCTTTGCCATGATGAAAGTAAATAATATTTACTTATGCACAGCTTAAAGTGATATTTAAAGGCTTAACTAGGTTAATTAGGTTAACTAGGCAGGTTAGAGTAATTATTGTGTAACGGTCGTTTGTTCTGTAGACTGTCAAAAAAATATAGCTTAAAGGGGCTAATAATTTTTTACCTTTAAAAGGGTTTAAAAAAATTAAAAACTGATTTTATTCGTACCAAAATAAAACAAATAAGACTTTCTCCAGAAGAAAAATATTATCAGACATATTGTGAAAATTTCCTTGCTCTGTTAAACATCATTTGAAAATTATTTTAAAAAGAAAAAAAGTTCAAAGGGGGGCTAATAATTCTGACTTCAACTGTATATTCTACAATATAAATATATTAGTCAATATTTGACAAAACGATGTTACATAATACATAACAGAAATGAGGGGCCCTTAATATGTTTCCTCCTTCTGAAACATACTCATAATCTATACACATCAACTGATCTGATACAAAATATGTCGGTCAAAAATGTTTGAAAGGATCCCTGCAGCACTGGTCAACATAACACACAGATTCTACTCACCTTGTATGGTTTCTGTCCGTATGAAAAAGCCTCCCACATCAGGACTCCAAAGCTCCACACGTCACTCTTTGAAGAAAATTTCAAGTAGTTCATGCACTCGGGTGCGTACCATTTCAACGGCCATTTACCATGACCTTTGGCCTGAACAGGAGTAAACAAAGAGTGGTTAGGTTTTCACTCTCGTACACTATAAATAAACCATCACTTTGCACATTACATCAGTGAGTAGTGCCGTACATTAAAATAAAAGGCCACGACTAAACACGGAGGATGATCTCCAAATCAAAATCTCCTAAACAAAATTATAATGATTGAAAAAATTATATGGTTGTTAGACTGCTGCACTTTTTTGTGTTGCCAATATGCTCATGTTTATATAGTTCCTATTGGTGTATGTACACGTTGTGTGCAATATGTGTATGTTTATAACCACATTTGAGAATAGTGGGGGTCGCAAATATCTGGAATTGTTATTTTGGGGGTCCTTGGCTAAAAAGTTTGGGAACCCCTGCTATAGAAGACCCATGTTGTGTTTACCCAAAGTACATTTAAGTGAGCAGTTCTTAAAAATGCTTAAAAATGGAGTAGAAAGGTTCCATAGATGTTTAAAGGTTCTTCATGGAACCATCACATTCCCAATCTAAAATGTACATGAAAATACATTATTGTTGTAGGTATTTAAACCAGAATTTGTGAAAAAATAAACAAAACCAAACATTGGTTTTGACGTGAATACTAAACCCAGGGGTTGAAAGTATTGCAAAGAATCCATTATTCTTTAAATTAATGAAGGGAAACTTTAAAAAAAAAAAAAACATATTGTACCTTGTAATAGTTCTCATCCTCTGTCAGGGCTTTAGAGAGGCCAAAGTCGCTGATTTTTGCATAATGCTGAGTGACTAAAAGCACATTCCTGGCTGCAAGATCTCTGTGAACAAAGTTGTGCTCTTCCAGATATTTCATGCCCATTGACACCTGATGAACCAGCTCTGTGAGGTTCTTCACAGTGATGTGCCTGAAAACACAAGCATAAACAAAAAAGCGAAAACATTACAATGTAAAATGCTGTTATATAGGCCAGCTAATTAAATGTATTGAGAGTTACACACACTGCAAAAAATGCTTTTCTCACTTAGATTTTTTGTCTTGTTTCTAGTCTATATACCTAAAAATTCTTAAATCAAGAAGCATTTTTCCTTAAAACAAGCAAAATAATCTTCCATTTTTTCGATCGTCTACAAAACAAACCATCATTAACTTGCCTAATATACCTAACCTGCCTAGTTAACCTAATTAACCAAGTTAAGCCTTTAAATGTCACTTTAAGCTATAAAGAAGTGACTTGAAAAATATCTAGTCAACTATTGTTTACTGTCATAATTTTAAAGATAAAACAAATCTGTTATTAGAAATGAGTTACTAAAACTATTATGTCTAGAAACAGGGAGCTAATAATTCTAAAATAAACTATATATATATATATAATAATCTAAAAAGACATTAACCATTAACTGCTTTTTTACAAATCGCCAAGAATCACAAATTTAGTTAAGAAATCTATAACGTGCTACTGAAGAAAAAAAGTCAGCTACATCTTGGATGACCTGAGGTTGAGTAAATTAACTGTAAGTCTTTAAAAAAGATCTTTAGCCATCACCATATTCATAACAGCACAGTATCTCAAGTCTCATTACATATTTGTAGCATGACGTACTTGTTCTTCTGCAGAAACTTGTGAAGCGGCCCCAGTTCAGCGAGCTCCATAACCAGCATAAGGTTTTCCGCTTCACAGATCCCAATCATGCGGACTATGTATGGATTATCCAGCTGCTGCATGACGTTCGCCTCCCGCAACATCTCGTCCTTTACTGCTGCATTATCGTCATCATTCTTTAGGATCTTAACAGCAACAACCTTCTGTGTTCTGAAGTAAACAAACCACATACACTCTTAAAATGTGTCTGAAAGAAACACTCAGTTAATTTTTGAAAATAAAAACATTTAGAACCCATTAAGCCAATTTTTTTAGTCAGGCAGTGGCACTTTGAACTTAGCTTAGCATAGATTAGACCATTAGCATCTCACTCAAAAAATCCAAAAAAGAAAATTAAAGCTTGACTCTTCTCTGGTTACATTGTGTAGACCAACCGAAAATGAAACGTTGCTATTTTATAGGCTGATATGTCCAGGAACTATAATCTTGTTCTGGCGTAATAATCAAGTAACTTTACTGCTGTACCATGGCTGCAGCGGGCACAATGTAATTACCTACTGCTTTTGCTATAGATTTTGCTGTTTGTTTAAACAATTTTTAAAAAATGAGCTGAAACAACACAATTATTGAGAGTTTTTTTGACACATTTTATGTTCAATCCACTTAAATTTATAAAAACTCAGTTAAATTGATTGTGTGGAACCCAGCATTTTCAACAGTGTGTAGTTACCCAGCAAGGGGCTTTCATTTTTGGTCAGTTTTACAGTACACGATGTAACTACAGAGGAGTCAAGCTTTAAATAGGAAAGTGTTTAAAACTCTTTTTAAAGATTCTGAGATGCTAATTGTCAAAGAAAAAGTCCATGATCTATGCTAAGCTAAGCTAAAATTGCTCCCGCCAGAGTTCAGCTGAAGGGTTTCAAAAATATTTGTTTTGTAAATGATTTATTACATGTTTAAAACATATTGAAACAGACTGCAATTTATGCAAATATGTCGTTGCACTATGCCTGATCATGGTAGATCATCCGCATTTTATGAGCATCGGCTTATTTGCCACAATGCTAATTTGTTCTGTGCTTTTTGCATTTGTCAATATATAAATAAGATGCTACTGTTTGTTCTTTAATCTGTGCATTTTCTGTAAATCATCAGCAGATATTTTTACACCCATCAGCCAGGGGTGATTCTAGGGTTGACAGGTTAGGCTAAGGACTTTTTAGCAACGACCATGCCATCGGCACTGTTCTAAAGTTGTGCTGTCGCTCAAATTTGTTTTGTTTGTTTTTAAAGAGCCCCTATTATGGGTTTTTGAAAATGGCCTTCCATGTAGTGTGTAACACAGCTCTAAGTGAAGTGAAATATTCAGCTCAGACTTAAATCTGAAAGTGCGCCGTGTTTAAAACTATTGATTCATCTACAAAAGAGTTGACTCATAGTGCTTCAAATGAATCTTCTTGATAACATGTCTTTAGCTGTTTTGGCGTGATGTCTGTAGGAAACTTAAGCCCCGCCCAATTGTTGCACGTGCAAACCCCGGAAAATTAAAACCAGCCCCGCCCACAAACACTGTAGCATGAAAGAGAGGAAGACAAACACTGTAGCAGATCCCGATTGAATCAAATAATGAAAGCGCTGTGCTCAGCTGGATATTATTGGTAGTGTGAGGGAAAGTTAGTGTTATTTTCTTTCCCCAAACCATTGGTTGAGGTCCTTTTTCTGATGCTTACAATGGGGGATTCATCAGCCGTTTGTTAAAGGAAGGATCAGAAAAGACTAGGGATGTAACGGTATTGTAAATACCGTCATACCGCAATATTAATTTTTTTTATATTACCGTAGTCGCATGACTCGGTAAAACTATAGGTCTTCTGAGAAAATTTGCTCAGGCGAATGAAGCGAACGGGAGGTAGCAGAAACTATAATTCCCATCAGCCCAGGCTTTGCCATCATCCCTTGCGGTCTGTTGTCGCTACAGATCCAGTAATGCGGAAATGGAGTGTGCTGCTAGAAGCGGGCATCAAAAAGAGCTGGAAATGATCGAACCTGAAGCGGGTGTTGTCGCCGCACGCGTACTGAATAGTGGTGTTGTCGCGCGCGTTCTGATCAGCTGTGTTGTCGCGCGCGTACTGAATAGCGGTGTTGTTGCGCGCGTTCTGATCAGCTGTGTTGTCGCGCGCGTACTGTAAAGCGGGGAGGGGGGGTGGAGCGCGCATACTCAAGAGCGGTGTTGTCGCGCGCCTACTGAAGGGCAGGACGGAGGGTGTGACACAGCACACTGTTCAGATTGATACAGACATGAGACCTCTATCTCACTCATGGCTTGTCCTCTCAAATGGGGGAAAGACAATGCACAACGTTACCCACTGCTGTCAACCTGGGCCAAGTCATATCTCTCTGTCCCAGAAACCTCAGTCCCAAATGAGAGGGTTTTTTTCTGTTGCAGGGGACATTGTAAATGCCCAGAGATACCAGCTTTTACCAGATTATATTTATATGATAATTTTCCTTAAAGCCCATCTCTATCTAAGTGAGTGAGTGATTAAATGTTGAATGTGATGAGTTTTCAACAAAACTAAATTAAAACTTTATTTTTTTACATGGTTTAATAATTTTTTGTTATTAAAATTGAAGTTCCTGTTTCAAAGCTTACAGATAGATGGCTAATTTGTATGTCATTGACACTTTTGGCACTTTTTGGAGTATTTTCATAAGTTTTGTTTTTTCCTGTAAATGATTCAATAAATACAGTACCGTGACATTCATACCGAGGTATTACCGTACCATGAAATTCGGATACTGTTACATCCCTAGAAAAGACTACTGATGTGTGGGACTTTGCCAGAGCTTGACAGGAACTTTATCAGTACACAGTTCACCAGTTTCCTTCTCCATTTCACAAGTGTAAGTAAGTGTGATTAAAATGGTAGCCTCTTTGTTTTCTCTAGCTTGCAAATTATGTATTTAATTGTGTTTTGTTACTTGTAATCGCTTGTAGTACGGGAGACTCCTGGAAAAACAGGAGTTTTGGAAGGTATGCTCACACATACACTCTGCACTCTGACTACTTCCATATTGTTGATAAGCTGTGGTGGGCATTTCACTCTGTCTCGCGCTGAAAGCTGTCGACCAATCGCAACAGACTGTCATTGGTCCAATCAGCACAGATAAGCTTCACGCTAAGGAGGGGTTTGGGAACAAATGAATCGCTGAACGAATCATTTGCGAGTCGCTGGGATAATTAGATAAAAATAAATGCAGATTATAAGACAATGAAAGTGTTTTTTGACCTTGCATGCATAACAGCCTGTTGTTGGAGACCATATCCAAAATATGACCATTTTAATAGATAATAGGGGCTCTTTAAATCTGTCCCTTGATATTCTTATTAATGACAAAAATCCGCCTGAAATGATGTTCTACATAAACTTGGTTGACTCACTTTTTCATCTGGTAAACACCTCTCAGGACAGTGCCAAAGTTCCCTGAGCCTAGTTCTCCATCTTCCAGAGTCAGATCACTGCGGTTCACTTTAGTCGATCGCAGCTCATCGGGATCTGCATATGGACTTTCATACACCTGTGTGTCCATTGGCATAGCTGGTATGAAGACAACACAACAATAATTAAGAAGACAGAAAGAAATAATTACACCACAGTCAGGTTTAACCTAGCAGTCAATAGTTTGAACACTCATATTCAAATTTAATTTTATCAAAACTATAGAAATTGAAGTATGATTAAAGTTCAGCACTTGTTAGAAAATATGTGGACATGGTGAAAATTTAGCAAAAATGAGATTACCTTCACACACCCAGTTGTCACTTAATAATGTTAAACTTTCTGTTCCTCTTTAAAATCCTGCCTAGATGAGATCTGTCCTCTTGCCACCAGGTCAATGTTCTCTTTTCCCTGTAATCCCTGACTGTTCTGAGAGAACATTGAACAGCACTCAAGACAACAGAGCAAGAATGGTGCAAATCAAATCCCCCGCTGACCATAGTCCAGCTGGCATCATTCGCCTCCCAAATCCATTCGGCCAAAACCCTATACTACAGTAACAGAATTAACAGCACTTTAGACCCCCGAAAACCATTCAGGACACTTAATACCCTGCTCTGTCCTCCTCCACCACCTCCTTGTTAGCTGATGATTTGGCCTCAAATTAGCAGTTTATTTCACACCACATTTATCTAAAATTTCCACCAAACAACACCCTCTGAAGAAAATTCACTCTCCCTTCTCCCTCCTCACTTAGGAAGAAATATCTAAAGTTATCCTCTCTGCGCATTTCGCAACTTTCCCCATGGACCCAATTCCCTCACACATCCTGCAGGATGTTTCCCCGGCCATAGTGCCAGACCTAATAGACATCATTAACACTTCATTCTACACTGGCACGTTCCCGACTACTTTTAAGCAGGCCCAAAACTGGAAAATTACAGAATCACTTTCTATGTATTGCTGAAACACCGGAAAGAGTTGTCTTCAACCAAATTTCTGAATGTTTACCACACAAAAACCTGCTGGATGCAGTCCAATCAGTCTTCAAATGTGGACATTTCACTGAGACTGCACTACTTTTGGTCACTTAAGCCCTGCACTCTGCTTTTACTGGACCTGTCTGCTGCTTTTGATATGGTGAATCATCACATTCTACTGTCTTGCCTTTCCTCAATGGGAACACTGGAACCCCGCTCTGCTTGTTGGAGTCTTACCTCACCAGCAGATCATTTAGAGTTGCCTGAAAAGAAGAAGTTTCTAAAGCTAATCAGTTGGTCACTGGGGTACCTCATGGATCTGTTCTGCTCTGCCTTTTGAGGTCCCGTATTACTCTCGTGAGTGATTTTCACACCTGCTCCCCTTTGGTAAATCGACTGACTGACTGACTGGCTGACTGAGGGTGTACTTACACTATGCTATCCGAACTGTGCCCAGGCTCATTTCCCGGTCCGTTTGAGAAGTGTGAGTGCTCTGAATTGGGCTTAGGCATGGTTCGCTTGGCCAGCCCTGGCCCGGTTGGAAGAGGTGTGCCAGACCGTGGTTCACTTGGGCTCAGTAGTGTGTGTAAATAGCAACTGAACCCGAAACTGAAGATGAGACGTGACTTTTAAGACATGTTTCATATGTGTTTATTAATCATTCTTACTGTTCAATGAACGCAAACTGTCGTAGTTTATTAAAGACAAACCCCTCACTGCACCACAGCTGCACCTTCAGCAAACCTTCTAATTCCTGCAGCACAAGGACTTTGTAATTGTTTATAAGCATCAAAGTTGGCTGATCTGTTCGGCGAAATATTTGACTACGTGTCTAAACGACTAAAACAATACAACGATATAAAGCAATCTCCCTGTTTTAAGCAAGAGGGCTTCTTAAACTGAACAGCCCACCATCGATGACGTAAGCGTGCTCAGGCCTAAATGCGATGTGAGTGCGGGCCTTCAGGGGAGATGGGAGTGGGGGTTCAAAGCAACTGTACAGTGTGAGTACGCCCTGAGTGATTGACTGACCTAACCTCCTCCATCCCTTAACCCAACCAATAGTGTTTTCAAAACCCCCGGTTGACCAGCGTCCACCCACTTCCTTATACACAACTGATAGTGTTTTCAAAAGCAATCCAGAAAAGGAAAAACTGTCTGATTTTTACTGCATTTTCCAATTTTACCACATTCTCACTCTGTTTTTTACATTCTTTTTTGCTTTTGTTTTCCTCGCTTTCTTGAACTGTTCTTCACCAGACTCAAACCCCGTTTTCATGGTCAACTTCTCTCTTGTGTCCGTCGATATACGCAGTGAGCCAATGAGCAAACTGGTAACAGCGGGAAAGCCATCCATACAAAGGTAAGAGGTCAGCTGGTCATATCACTCTGTAGCTTTCGTTTTAAAGACAAAGGGCAGCCATACATACTTCTGGTTACATAATTTACAATCTCCACAAATCTATATAGGGCTACGCTTTTCAGAATAAGCCTATGTTGGATCTGTTCTAGATCTTCTTCTATTTTCTTTGTACACCACATCGCTGGGAGCCAAAAGGCCATTTGACTTCACAGCTCCATCTTTCATTTCATCCTGATGACCCATACTGTAGGTAGCTGCAAGGATTTTACACTGTCTGGAGAATATCTCAGTTTGGAATATCACCTACAGCTTAATTTGGCAAAAACTGAACTTCTCGTCTTCTCTGCAACTCCAAACATTCAACAGAATTTCGTAATCCAATTGGGAACATCTACTATTACCCCATGTAGTTTGATAAGGAATCTTGGGGTGTCAAGAAACTCATTGGTTTGAGGACAAAACACAAAAACACACCTAAACGGTGTCTTTAGGTGTGCCAGTGTATCTAAAGATCACTAAATATCACTAAAATAAATTGAGTGATGTGTTCAAACTTTGACGGCTAGTTTGAGGGTTGAAGCACACCAACCTGAATCCAAGAAATTACCCTGCTTGGAATAGTCGTCTTTGCCGTTAGGTGTGATTTTATAAGGGTTTTCAGCAGAACCCTACAAGCAAAGAACATAATTATATATGTGAAAACACACAGGTCCACGTAGCAAAAGCTGAAAGGACACAGGCAGGTAATCTGAAATGCCTGCATGCATCAATGGGAAAGAAGGACAGGGTCAAACCAAACGTTCCTGTGTTCTTCATGGCACCTTGAATCAGAACTGTAAAAATGCAAAATTACATTTACTAAGATGAGTCAATGTTATGTAAATGAAAACTCATTGATACAGCGTTTTACATGATGTGGTCAGTGTCCATGAAGAAGAGGAGAACCTTCTTCCAAAGGGTCAAAAAGCCAAAATGTAGTGTATAAATGGATAAAATAAGAAAAGAGATCTCTTGCAGATTGATAATTATGTCATTGGTACCATTAAATAGGAGTGATGGAGAAGGAAAATGGAAATATGCATGTATGATTGGGGCACCATTTAGAAGCTGAAAAATCAACAGATATCTAATATAATCATAAATGATTGCCATATCTTTAGACAATGATCCAGCCATTGCCTTTTTCCAAACCCTGATTTTATGCAGTTGGAAAAAAGCAGTCGACAGATGTGAACATTTGATTTATAAAAGCATATATCAACAATGTTACTGTCACTTCTGTCAATTTAAATGTAAAACACACACAAGAACAAAATTGACCCCAGTTTATCGACTGGTTTTGCATATAAAGGCAAGGTTTAAAATGACTTAAAATTATCCTGACTAATGCAGTCTCAATCTTGAGTCAATATGATAACCAACCTTACAGATGAGGGTTTTATTTTTATTTCACCGTTTTGGTTTTAATGTTGTAGAATAAAGGTTATGATTTCTTTTACATCCTTGCTGGAGAAAAGAAAAACATCTTAAAACTGGACTAGCTGGTATATGATTGTGGTAAAATAAAAAACACCCATCTGTAAACAAATATTAATGCTGAAGTAACATACAGTTTAAGTCAGAATTATTAGCCCCCCTTTGAATTTTGCTTGCTTTTTTAAATATTTCTCAAATGATGTTTAACAGAGCAGGGAAATTTTTACAGTATGTCTAATAATATTTTTTTCTACTGGAGAAAGTTTTATTTGATTTATTTCGGCTAGAAAAGCGTTTTTTTTTTTTTTTGGGGTCAATTATTAGCCCCTTTAAGCAATTTGTTTTTTCTCCATAGTCCACAGAACAATCCATCATTCTACACCGACTTGTCTAATTACCCTAACATGCTTAGTTAACTTAATCAACCTAGTTAAACCTTTAAATGTCACTTTAAGCTGTATAGTAGTGTCTTGAAAATATCTAGTAAGTATTATTTACTGTCATCATGGCAAAGATAAAATAAATCAGTTTAGTACTAATTCAGGGGGGCTCATATTTCTGACTTCAACTGTATATGTATATTGTTTCATTGAAGAAAAAGAAAAATAGACGCAAGTTAAAATAATGTACCTTGACTTAAATCATGTATCCACCTTATTTTTTAAGGGACATGTAAACTATTTACTATTACAACCAGTTACCATAAAATGAATAAAAAATAAATACATGGGAACTGTGACTCACATAAAGGTCTAAGATCTATGATAAAAGTGCTCCCGCCAGACCCAGAGATCAGCTGAATGAATTTATAAATGGTAAATCTTAACTGTTTAACTCTAGTGGAGTTGTAAAATGTGCCTATTTTATGTGTTCCTTTAATATTACATTGTGTTTAAAATTAACAGTGTGTTAAGATTTTGTTTCAAGTCCATATAGTTCAAAGATTTATAAGCATTACACAGTCCGAATTTGGAGAGTTGTTGCAAATAAAGGGATTAAGTTACAGGCTTAATCTCTCTCTGTGTGCCAAATTATATTAGACAACAGAAAAAGATGACCAGTATATATGAATACTTCAACACAAACATTAAGGACACATACTACAACCGCAAATCAGAGAAGTTCGGTACTGAATGGAAAACGCAAATAAAAAAAGAAAGTAGTGATTTCCAATGATTTACTTTGTCTTGTATTTCAATGCTGACAATATGAACACAAAATATTTCATGTTTTGTCTTGTAAACTTCATTTCATTTGTAAATACACATCCTTTCCTGTCATTCAGACCTGCAGGACATTCCAAAAAAGTTGGGACAGGAGCAATTTAGGGCTAGTAATCAGATAAATTTGGTTAAATGATGATTTGATTTGAAACAGGTGATGTCAACAGGTGACTGTAATCATGATTTGCTACAAAAGCAGCATCCAAGAACGTTAATCGCCACATGGACTCAGGACTACTTTGGCAAATCTTTGTCAGGTACCACAGTACATAGATACATCCACGAATGGCAGTTATAACTGTACTGTGCCAAAATGAAGCCCTATGTTAACAGTGTCCAGAAGCACTGTCAATCTCTCTGAGCTCTAAGGCATGTATGATGAACCATCCCACAGTGGAAAGTGTACTGTGGTCAGATGAATTAGTATTTCGGGGGAGAAATGGACATTGTGTGTTTTTGACCAAAGAAGAAAAGGATCAAAACTCCAAAAGCCAGGGTCTGTAATGGTATGGGTTGTTTCAGTGCCTTTGGCAAAGGTAACTTGCACTTCTGTGAAGGCACTATTAAGTACAGAGAGTTTTTGGAGCACAATATGCTGCCTTCTTTTCCATGGACGCCCATGCATATTTTAACAAGATAATAACAAAACACATTTTGCACAAATTACACAGTCCTGGATGTGGAGGATACGGATGCAGGTACTTGACTGGCCTGCCTGCAGTCCTGACCTGTCCTTAATAGAGAGTGTGTGGTCATTTTGAAGCATAAATTGTGACAACAAAACCCCAAACTGTTGCCCACTATAAGACTTGTTTGCAGAAAAAATGGGACAAAATTACATCCCAGTTGGTGTCTTCCGTCCCTTAACATCTTTTAGGTGTTGTGAAAAGGAATGGAAACATTACAAAGTGGTAAATTTTTACTGGTGGTATTAATTTTTACTTTACTGGTCCAACTTTTTTTTTAAATGTGTTGCAAAAACCAAATTCTTTAATTAAAAAAGCTAAATCATGAGGAACACATTAAATAAAGTGCTGATGTATTGTCTGTAATCAAATACACGTTAAGATAAATTTAGAAATCACTTCTTTCTTTTTTATTTGTGTCAACCTTTCCTGATTTGGGGTTGGAATGCAATGGGTGCTTCTGTATCTTTAGTGCTTGGCTCCTAATAATCTGAATAAACAGATTGCTGTTTATGATCAGCTAAATCAAATGAAAGTGACTGACAATGGGGTCATCAAGGTTAAAATGCCTGTGTGATAGTGACATTAAAAATAAGGTGGATAGGCAATCAAGGTGAAAATGTATAAAACTGTCTGAAAATGGCAAGTGTACTGTGAAAGTGTACTGTAAATGGCAACCATTCTTTTAACTGAACTCTTAACTTCTTTAAAGGTCCCCTGAAGTGCCTTGAAATGCAGATTTGTTTGATGCACAAAGTAATTTTAATCCGAAAGCTGGGTGGGATGTTAAAGTAGCCCCTCCCCCCATTTAAAAACTAGCCAATATGGTTTCGTTACTGTCCCAGCTCTACATTTTTGTTTCTATCACAGCTCAGACAAATACATTAAGCTAAAGTCAAAGACTATACAATAAACAAAATGTGTAACTTGTGTAGTTTTGTATCGGGAAAAAATGGTCAATGTGGCTGCTCTAGTGAAAGATGTCTAGTAAAGCAGTAATAACCCCATCAATACCAAAAGACCCAGTCTTTCTCGTCTGACCTCTTTGTTTTAAAATAATTCCCACCTCCGCCATTCAAATGCAAGTCACATAACCAACCCAGGCTCAATCTGGAAACGTAGCCCCACGGACGTTTCTGGAGACCACGAAATAAGTCCCGGGAGGTACGCATTTGTGCAGTTTTCGCGAATCCGTGAGAGGTCGCTATGAACACTTTTTCGCGTCTTGAACGCCCCCACACTGTTCGCACCCGTGGTGTTCTCGCGTAAAAAGCCAACGGATGCTGCTTTCAAGGGACCGTCTGTTCGACTGACTGATTGACTGACTGAATGACTGAACGATTGACTGGGTGGCCAGCCAATCGGCTGACCAAGCCACCCTCCTCCTCCTCCTTCCATAAACCCAAGCGACTATTTACAAAAGCCGTCCAGAAAAAGAAAAGCCCTCGTACGATTTTGACTGCATTTTCAGATTTCACCCCATTCTCGCCCCGTTTAAACTCCTTTCTTTTTGCATTCTGTTTTTTGTCTCACCTGATTTCAGGAACCGCTCTTCCCTGGACTCAACCCGGTCGTAGCCGCGGCCGGCTCCTTCTCCGGGTCTCCACTCCACCGACATAACACTACGAGCTAATCGGACGAACTGGTTGCGGCTGGAAAGCCCTCCACACGGAGGAGGTGAGCCGTCAGCCGGCGAGCGCGAAGAGGATTAGCGTCAAAGCGCCCCATAGCGTTCGCTTGAAAAAACTAAATGCAGCCATACGTACCTCCGGCCACGTAAATTACGGTCTCCAGAAACGTCCCCGGGGCTACGTTTTCAGAATGAGCTTGGGTTGCAACATAACAGCAACCACTCGAACACCCACAATTTTTTTTGGAAGAGATTTGCCTTCAGGATTAAGTTGCTAATTATTTCAGCAGACCAACGTGAATGAATGCAGTGTTAATCCAAGAATTATATTGTGCAACATGCAAGTTATTGGTAATTACGTTGGTTACACAGTTTGACTGCCATGTTATGCCTAGTTCAGACTGCGTGATTTTAGCCCCGATTTTGGCTCGCCGACAGATTTTGAGAAATCGCTGACAAATGCCTGAAGTCACAGGCAAATCGCTGCTCGTGCACGTGAGTGACAATCAAACAGTATGAACTATCAAAGATGCGATCTGAGAGAATCGCCGATGAGTCGCCCATGCCTGTGCGATATCTGGCGTGATAAATATCTGGAGCTGTCGGCGATTCAAATCATGCGTGTGAATTGAGTTTTGACTGAAAATAACATCAGCCATCGCCTACAGCCAATGAGAGAGCGGCATTCACTAGTGTGTGTGTGTGTTTATACCTGCTGCAGACCAGCGGGAGGCTGGGGGAGAAGTTAACAGCGCTCTTTTTTTGGTTTATTTGGACCCACGAAATGGAGGAAAAACTAGTGGAGGTTTGACAGGACTCAGGAGCAACCGTGTCTGGTTGCAGTTTCATACAGAAAGAAATTAGTTTATTAGCAACGTTGAGGAGAAATGGCTAGTTCCCTTTAAACCCAGGTGAGCAAACATGTACATGTTCTACCCCATTAAAGGCTTCTTTCTCATTATGTAGTTAATAACAAAACATATACTACGTGTTTTTGGCTGTGTGATGTAGTTTGGACGAAGTTGTCGGCGATTCTTCCTATGGTAAAGTCATGCAATGTGAAAGTCCCTGTCACCGATCCATCTTGCAGTGTAAACAAAGCAGCGACGAAATGCTAGCCCAGATAGTCATGCAGTGTGAAAACATCTGTGACACGACTACTTTTAAAATCATGCAGTCTGAACTCGGCATAAGACACTTATGCTGCCTTTAAAATTCGATCAGTAAAAAGAACTTAGGAGACAGGAAGTGAAGCAGAATTTGAAATCAGATGCCTATTTCCGAAGGCACCATTTAGCTTGCAGCCATAATTTTGAATGTCCTAGTTGCCTATACAATGAGAATGCAGTGCATTTCCTAATGCATTTTTGGCAGTACACTTGAATGCAGATATTAGAAAGCATCTAATTGGTCAGAAGATTTGATGAGATAATAAAGTATGAGGTGGCATCATAAAAATTGTTGATCTATATTGGGGAAAGCGAGAAACTGCAAGTTTTGAATTTTGCATTTGTTTTGGAGTGCACTAAATTCTGTCATCATTTACTCACCCTTCACTTATTTGAGTTTCTTGTAAAATAGTACTGGTTCCACTTACTGGTTCTTCAAACTATCTTATTTTGTGTCCAACAGAAAAAAAAGAAACTCAAAGGATTATAATCACCTGAGGATGAGTTATTAGTGAGTCAATTTTCACTTTTAGGTGAACTATCCCTTTAAGAATAACATATTAAGACCAAAAAACTTTCAGGGGACCTTTAAAAGAAAGTACTTATAGAGTAGCTGTATCTCTGTATCTGTAATTATGTCAGAGTGCATGTGACTGGATGTGATGTACAGGGCAGTGAATGGAGGAAGAGATCAGAGAGGGGGTAGGCATCCCACAGGCGAAATCAGAAGCAAAAACCAAGCAAGGCGGGTGTCCTACCACTGCCAGTGGGGGATAGAGAGGAAGAGAGGGGTGTGTTAGTGCACCTTTTTTTGGCCAGGTTTTGGGAAGGAGTATGATTTGAGTCTGGAGATAATCCCACCTGTGGCACCCCGCTAGAAACCACAATTTTAAAGAGCACATGGTTATTTTTCTTTATCCTACCCTCTTATTTAATCTAACTATGACCCATTAGTGTTGTGTTATACATTACAACAGCAAAGCAAAATGCGCAGAAAATAGAGTTCTTTAACAATCAGCTCTGCTAATGCACTAATTCAATGTACTGTATATTGGGTGTATATACGTGTGACCTTATATTCAACAACCCTAATGTTAAATTGGTCAGTGGTTCTCAGCGGGCTTTGATTCAAGACCCAGATTTAACTTTGAATGGCAAGTCCAACGCAGTCTCAGATTTCTTTAAATGTTGAATAATTAAATATAAATATAAGATATAGTATTAAATATAACGTTTATTCATTCACTCATTTTATTTTCGGCTTAGTCCGTTTAACCGCCAACTTATCCAGCATATGTTTTACGCAGCGAATGCCCCTCCAGCTGTAACCCATCACTGGGAAACATCCATACACTCCCATTCACACACATACACTACAATCAATTTTTTTTAGCCTGCCCAATTCCCCTATACCACATGTCTTTGGACTGTAGAGGAAACCGGAGCACCCGGAGGAAACCCACTTGAATGTTTGAACATGCAAACTTCACACAGAACTGCCAACTGACCCAGCCAAGGCTCAAACCAGCGACCTTCTTGCTGTGAGGAGATCATGCTACCCACTGTGTCACCATATATTATTTATTTATTTTATTTTATTGTTTTATTATTATTTTTTAGGGGTTTTCACCTTTATTGATAGGACAGTGGAGATATAGAGACAGGAAAGCGTGGGGAGCAGAGACAGGGGAAAGATCAGCAAAGGACCTCGAGACGGGACTTGAACTCGGGTCGCTGCGAGCACCTCAGTGCTATGTGTCGACGCACTAACCACTAGGCCACGACAACACCATATATTATTTAATAATAATTAAATTTACTATCCAAATAAAAACTTTTCAGAGCCAATGCACTGTTTCTATGAAGATTTAAAATAGGTTTTGTGGAAAACTCAATAGTTCTCAATGAATCCAGATTTTCTCAGATTTGGGCTTTATTTATTTATTTAGCTCAGTGTAAAATGTGATTTCACAAGGAAACAACTGTTTTTCGTGTCGTCAGAAGAGTGGCTAATTCATACAAATTCATGGGGTGTATGTTTAGAAAACGTACACATTTTAAAAGGTGGCATGCCCGCAAAAACCCAACCCCTAAACCTACCCCTTATTGTGAAATCAACTAATCATACTAAAACGGACAAATCCGATTGTACTAATGAATACAAATTGACCACAAAATCAAAAGGTTAAGTAAAACTATGAGATTGCATTGGATTTTTTTTGTTGCATTTAGCAATGTTTGTCCCTGTTGTCTGTTACAGTTTTGGGTCACAACTCACCAGCTGAGAACCGCTTTTTAATTTTTCCCGCTAGCTTACATTGAGATTAATCGGTAGATGAAAAAAAGTCATTTCTTGTAGTTAAACATGTCAGTTCACTTTAAAAGCATGATCACATATTCAGGCTAATGCACACTGCACTGACAGACACTGACCAACATGATCAGAGAACTCAGTCTGGTTTTGTTGGATATTGTAAGTCATCCCAGCAGGCACAGGACGTCAACATGACGTTAGATTGACGCTGTTCCCACATGTTGTGGGGACGTTGCATTTTGTTTGGAAATGAAAATCAAGTTGACGTCGGAACCCAACATCATGTCAATGTCCAACGTCCAACCTAAAATGAATCAACGTCTAATGATGCTACAGCTTGACGTTGTGTGGATGTAACCACTTTGACGTCTATCAGACGTTGGAGTTTGGTAGCCTTGCCCAACGAAAAAAATGTCAGTGTTTGACATCAATATGACGTTGGTTTAAGATTAACATTTGATTTTGGTGACTTTTTAACAAAACCTAAAATCAGTGAAATATCAATGTCATTTGACGTCATTATTGGACATCAAAATAATGTCCTTAGATGCTGACTAGACATTGAATTTTGGTCACCTGACATCACAATCGAAATCTAACCTAATATTAACATCTAATGACGTTGTGCGCCTGCTGGACTGAAGTGTCTGAGAAGTGAAATACTATTATGTGGAGATTGTCCACATTGATTAGCATCTGTTGGAGCAGTGCAAATGTGGCTGTCCATCCAAAAATGAAACTTTGCTGTTAACTATCTTTTTATAACACAGCATTTAAAGCGCATTTTGACTGTAGTGTGCGTTTCTGATGATAGTTGTGGATGTACGTACCTCAGAATGATGTGATGGTCTCGGGCAGGTCTCGGTGAGCACGCGGAGCAGGCCGTCAGGCTTGTAAGAATAGTGTTCTACCAGCTATAATATACAACACATTTCACATCAAATCAGTCTCTGGCCTCCATCACAGGCCATCGCTTCAGTGTTGTGGTTACGCTTTGTAAGCTAAGGCCATTTTGTAGAAAACTTTTGTTTTTCAGCGAACGGTATAAAAACCATCAGTGTGCGTGTATGTTTCTCTGCTATTGGCTGATCTTCAAACAATACACAGAATAAAACTTTTCCGTTATACTAACACAAAGCATGAAATCTATAAATACACTGAAAAAACATAC
The DNA here is from genome assembly GCF_049306965.1 of Danio rerio. NCBI lineage: Eukaryota > Metazoa > Chordata > Actinopteri > Cypriniformes > Danionidae > Danio > Danio rerio. The sequence goes on from NC_133185.1 coordinate 6,032,415, forward strand.
TCCAGATTGACACACTTTTGTTGTGACGCATCATCACCTACTGTATATCTTTAAAAAATTCAACTATTTCCATGTTAACATGCTTTAAATACACACCCACCTTGTTGAAATCTCATTTAAGTTCTTCTAATCACAATGTGGCTGGAGTTTGTCAAGGCTACTGTAGTTAGTGGCCTTGCTATAGCCTTAACCTTGCTAAAGCTTTGATGCTTTGTGCTACGCTCAATCACACAAGCAGGAAATCTAAATATAACACGTCATTTGTCCCTTTGGTCACCACATACAAAGTCAATGTCTACCTCTGCAAGCCTGAAGAACTGAATTCTCCTTTTTTTGCCATAGGTATCAGAGATTCTTATTTTCTGTATAAGGGTCAAAGACAAAAAAGTGTTTTAAATTAAAAGGCTCTTTTAAAGAATTACAATAATAGCCCAAAATACTTGTTAATTGTCATTTTAAATTGTTATTATTTGCTGAAAATGTTTTGATTTATACCTGTGAAATATCACATTTTTTGTATAGCAAACATTGGTACTTTGAGGAATAACATTGAATTGCACTTGCTGAGTCATTAGATATTGAATTGCGTTGTACATTGAAAATCTACACTATTACAGACCTCGGGTCACCAGCGACCCTATTCTTCTTTCACACAAAATCATTATAAAACCTACATCTTTCAATAGCTGATTTTCCTTGTTGTATTGTTAATAAGGGATATATTGATGCATATTAAAAAGGTAGATTCATTTAAGAACAAAAAGGGGGATGGTGGGTAGCGAATGGTTTTGTGGGTCATTTAAAATCTAATGCAGGGGTGTCCAAACTCAGTCCTGGAGGGACTTTGTCCTGCATAGTTTAGCTCCAACTTTCCTCAATACACCTCACTGGAAGTTTCTAGTATACTTGAAAAAGCTTAAATAGCTTGTTCAGGTGTGTTAAATCGGGGTTGGAACTAAAATATGCAGGACACCGGCCCTCCAGGACCAAGTTTGGACACCCCTGATCTAATGTATGCACTTAATGCAGAGGTGTCCACACTCAATCCAGGAGGTCTGGTGTCCTGGAGAGTTTATCTCCAACCCTAATCAAACACACCAAAACAAGCTAATGAAGCTCTTACTAGGTATTCTAGAAACTTCCAAGCAGGTGTGTTGAAGCAAGTTGGAGCTAAGATCAGAAGGACACCAGCCCTCCTGGACCGGCGTTGGACACTCCTGACTTAAAGCATACCTGTCAACATTTGGATGTGAATATAAGGGATTCCCCAGCCCACACACAAATTACTAAATCGTTTTATCTGGAGCTGTTTCATTGTAAATAAACAGTTGAAACTGTCAGTAATATGTTTTTATTATTATTATTAATTATTATTGATAAAGGATAGAATAGCATACATATACATTAGAAAAAGCTGCAAATAAATTAAAGTTTAGCCTTTTAAACATGCTAGCTATTACAAATAAATTGAATCAAGTTTTCAAGCCTCAATCATTTCTTCCCTTTAATTTAAACATTCTGATTAAAGAGCAGCGATTGAATCTCATATAGCACATGAACTTACTGTTTTAAGTATTGCATAGGAGGGGCGAAGATGCCTTTAATGGAAACTAAGGAAATCCCGCCTTTTTATATTTATTTTAAAGTGTTTTCATGCCTAAATAAAATTAAAGCATAGAACAGATGCACATTTAGGAGCAAGGGGCGTCCCCTGGTGGATCGCCGGTATGGGTTGCATACTGATGTCTATTGCCACCCTTCATAGAAATATTAAAAATATGGGAGAAATATGGGGAAATACCTTTACGGGTTTATAGCAGCATTGAATTTTAAAATACGGGAAAATCCCGGAAAAAACGCGAGGGTTGACAGGGATGACTTAAAGCCACACCATGTATGATTTTTGTATTTACATTTCCAAAAACACTAGTACAGTGTTATATATTTTGCTGACTTATGTACTTACGTTATTCAAGATGTTTCATAGAATCCAGTGAAATAGGCAATATTAAATGCTGGCCAGGCTAATTACATCAAACACTCTCAATTTCCAGATTTATAGAAAACAAAAAAGAGATTTTAATATGTTGTGTGTTTTATTAAACTGCACTATAGCAGCTTTATAATACAACTTTAAAATCTTTTTACTTCTTTGGCATTCAGCATTCAAACTACCATGATAAGAATTTTGACTTCCCAGTTTAACTACACCCTTTGTTTGTCTTAAATAAGCGCCCTCTAGTGACAAAAATGTACATACCGTGCCTTTAATCAAAAATCTAAAGAAAATGAGAGGATCATTCACTTGTTTTCAATGAATAATTATCATTATACCTGAATGTTTGCTTCATACCGTGACTAATGTAGGTGCTTCCCTTGTTTAGTTTCTGTAAATTATTTTACATAATATTTTTAGCAGGCTAATTGTTCATTTTAATCTGTATTTTCCCCAATAAATAATGTTTTTCTTTTTTTTTAGATTTTACTGTTTCGACTGTTTGTTGACAACAAAACTCCTCTAAAAGAACACACAAAAAGTAATGTCAGGGTTTTTATTAACACACTCAAAAGGGTAAAGATTTACTTTGGCTCCCTAAAAGTTGAGGAAAAACACTTTTAAATGGGACATCTTGACTTCGACACACAAACTGCTTACATTTAAACAGTCATAAAATCCCTTAACACGTTTTTGAGACAGATTACACATTATTGAAAACAGCATTAGGAAGTTAAAATGGGTTGTTTTGTGGTTTTCCCAGCAATTTCAAAAGCATCTAAGGTCACAAAATGTGAGGTAACTCTGTCAATTCTGAGTTGTGATGGCTGCTGGGACTCAGCATTTGACCATTTTCTCTGCATTTATTACTGTGGAAGAGAGCTGTTTCAATCTAATCACCATGTCTAATCATCCTCATCTGCTCTAAAATCTTTTGTCATGTCTCTTTTTATTACCTGCCATAGTGTGTCGAACTTCTTGCCATCAGGAATGGAAAGCTTTCCAGCCCTGTCCTTATCAATGCGATAGTGCATGACTTGATTGTTATGCAGGAGACACAGCGCATAGGACTCGTTTCTGCCACTGTTTTCTCTTTGTCTGATTCTGTAAGAGGGAGAGAAAATTACAAATTTCAAGAGAATGGAAAAAATCCACAATACACTACAGCACTGTTAAATGCTTGATTCTGATTGGCTGATATGAACAATCTAAGGTGTGTATTTATATTTGGGGAACCATACAAACTACTAAAAAGCAGTGCTTGACCATATTTACGGTACAGAAGTACTTACCGAAATTACAGAACTATAGAGATACAAAACTACTTTACAGTCTTCAACAAACAAACTTTAATCAAAATATAGTAAACGTCTTAGGATGAAATGTGTAAGAAACTAGTACTACACATTGGAGCTGGACAAAAACGTGACAAATATCTTGAAATATACAGCATCTGAATTTGAGTAATATAAGCTGAATAATTGACTCCAGTCTATTGAATTGATTTATTTTGAGCAGCTCATCTTCGATTATACTTCCTTCTCTGTATTATTCTATACTACAGGGATGTTAAATGCTTGATTCTAATTGGCTGATGAACATTCTAAGCTGTGCCATAATCTTCATATAAACGCACATCTAAAGTAGTTCCAGGCAGGTTTTGACTACATTAGTTCAATATCACTACGCTGAATCATTTCAATTAAAACAGAACATTTTAGAAAATATGTGTAAGAATGTACAATACTACACACAAGAGCTGTTTGTGGATGAACCCAGCCTGATCTCACGAGAAAACGTAAGTATTTCATGTTTTGGCAGTTTAGTGGCTAATTCGTACGAGTTCAGTCGTACGAAATTGTACGATTTTAAAAAGGAGGCGTGGCACCTAACCCCACCTCTAAACCCAGCCGTCATTGGGGAATGAGCAAATCGTACTAAATTTGTACGAATTTGATCGTACAAATTCATACAAAGTAGCCACTAAATCAAACAATTACGAATTGCCGTGAGATTGTGTTGTGAAAACCTCCTGATCAATGTCAATGTAGGTGTGGTAACCATAGTTTAGTGCGGTAGAGTCTTTACTGTGGTAACTGGAATAACTGACCGCGATTTGTTGAACTACTGGAAAATAACGCACATCCGAGGTTTCCACCTAGCATTGTAGACACATCACAATGTCAGGTGTTCATTAAAGGGGACCTTTCATTCATATCTTTTCTTTTCGACTTAGACCCTTCATTAATCAGGAGTTGCCACAGGGGAATGACCTGCCAACTTATCCAGCATGTTCTATGCAGCGGATGCCCTTCCAGCTGCAACACATCCCTTGGAAACATCCATATACACTAATTCACACTCATACACTACTGACGATTTAGACTACCCAATTCACCTGTACCGCATATCTTTGGACTGAGGGGGAAACCGGAGCACCCGGAGGAAACTCACGCAAAACCGGGGATGCAAACTTCACAAAGAAATGCCAACTGACCCAGCCGAGGCTTGAACCAGTGACCTTCTTGCTGTGAGGCAACAGCACTACCTACTGCATCACTGGGAGGCCCCCTCCTCCGGTCCTCACTTCCTCACTTTCATCCACGACACCCAAACACTTTCACTTCGCGGCACTTCCGTTTTCACTTTCGGGTTGAGGATGGCGTGATTGTCCTTTGCCTAGAGCGCTAATTCAGCTTGCTCCGTCCCTGCAAACATGCTCTCCTACAAAAACGTTTTCAACCTATAAAACTCATTCTTGAGGTGCAGATGACCACAGAGAGTTGGAACAGATCTTTTAATCCCAGTTTCTTTGTAAATCCTGTTCTATGGACATGTTTAAACGCCTTACAAAGGGAAAACCACACTGCTACATCAAGTTGTGGTGGACATCAAAATGACTGCTATTTGGATCCTATTTAAACGTCAGGTAATTTTAAGAAAGAGACTTATTGTGTTTATTTTACTCCAATATGACTGTGGACACACTATACACACAGCTCTGTCCAAACAGCTTCTAAAAGGTGATGTTGAATCATGGGTAAGAATGCAACGATTATAGATTTTGGTTGTACGACTATAGTCTGAGAAATAATCATGGTTTCACGGTTATCACGATTATTATGCATTTATTATTTTCAAACCCCACTAGTTTAGATAATAAGAAGAAAACTCTTTATATTTTACAGTGTTATTTACTGCTGGTCAGTAACTAATTAATACAGCACAAAATAATATAAAAAACAAACAATAATAAATTTCTCTCTTTGTGCTTAAAAATAAGTTAATTTTTTGACATTTAAACTGAAATAATTTTACACCATAAATACATGAACGCTCTTATCGGCGCCATTATTTGTAACTTTAAGTGGGTTTGCAAACCCGTGTACTCTTCATGTACTGCTTCTTCCTCAGACTTTAGCCGTTTGTAGTTCCCACAGTCTGTCATTCCAACGAGGTACGCCTGAGAAGCATGTGCGTCCCTACATTCAAAACAATGAACTTACACAAGTTTTTTCTTAGTTAATAGCCTCAATTATAGTTATTCTAGTGTGCGTGGTTATTAGTCTCAAACTAGCACACAAAAAATAGCACACAGTTTGCATCATTGTTTAGTTGCAGTAGTTTTGTTCCGTGCAGAAACAGTGTTGAGAAGCCTTTACGATTAATTAACTGTGACTAATTAAAGTGTGGTTAACAGTGAAACCGGTTAATCATTGCATCCATAATCATAGGTGGTCTTAAATACAACGTTTAGCTTTATAAATGTACATACATTTTTTTTTTATGGAAAAAGTTTCAAGGATTTAAGAAGCATTTCACCCTCTGGTTTTTCTGTATTCCTTACATAATTAACCAAGTCTGACTTTTTTCCTGATTATATTACACACAAATCAACACTAGATGGAGCTGTGGATGTTTTTAAAAACAAAGATTCAACGTTCAGATTCAGTATAAGGTTGGGGTATTTGGTAAACCACTAATAAATGCTTCACAAAAGTGCAAAATATACTAAATAAAGAGCCAATTGCTATTTTCAGAATGATATTTTCCTTTTTAAAAGGCTTCAGTAAATACTAGAGCACTGAAAGATGCAGACGCAACACTTTGATGACAAAAGAGTCTTTGTCTTGTAAACCAACATTCATCTTTTTCCATTATTCTGAGGACTACATACCCATCCTTTACATGCAAGTGTTCTATTTAAAGCAAACACACAGTCTACACACACTCACACTACCCCCACCTAGCCTGTTTTTGTTTTCCGCCTTCGGTCAGTTCAGGAAGTCCCTCTCAAACAGTGTCAGAGCGGAAACCACACAGCGCCTCTCTCTGCCTCATTGCTTTCACTTTAACTGCAGTCCAAAACCTCTGCCTTGAGCTTCATCCAGCCTCCTTTTCAAAATTCAGTGACAAATTTGATCTATACCATATACTTTTATTACTGAATAGTTTTGCTGTTCTTGTTTTGATATTTAATCGCACTAGTTTTGGATTCATATTTTAATATTCATGACGGCATATACAATTTTAATCAAGGTGTTACTGTATTTAACAATCGCTTTGCTACAAGTTTCAGGACCCTAGTGTCAACGTTCAAAACTCTAAACACAAAATTCACAACTGTAGACCTGATAGCACATTTTTACAAAACACTTTTTAGTAACACTTTATTTTGATGGTCCATTTAAGTATTAGTAGACTGTCTGCTTAATATATGCTGATACTGCTCCTTCAACAGACATTTAACTGACTATAAGAAACTTGGCAAGTACATGTCAACCAACCCTAACCCAAACAGTCTACTTAATAATCTAACGAGAAATAGTTGGCATGTAGATGCAATGTAACTTAAATTCAACAAACAGACCATCAAAATAAAGTGTGACCCAACTGTTTTCTTTTTAAAATGCTTGGATACAATAAGTCAAAGATATTTTGGTCATTGTATTAAATTCACCTGTTCAATAACAAAATTTGACATCCAGTTAATTCCATTTCAAAATGTGAGTCAGACTTTAAATCTGAAATAACCGTGCATTCACTTTAAATTTACAATTAAAATTATGGGTAACAAACATGAGAAAGGCTACCAAAAGGTGGAGCTACAAGCGCAGCTGAATGCTGACTGGTTACAGAGATACGTCACGATCTCGTGGAGCTAGCCAGAATTAAAACAAAGGAACTGCCATGTTCTAATACACAGCCAAGAGATTACATGGAAATACTATATGCATATAATGATGAGCCATGAATGACCCATGCTCAAACAAACTTTGTTGTTGTCTTGATGAACAGCCACAAAGCCAAGAAGAACAAAATCTGCCGTGTCCTGTTGTTGTTTTACGAGCCCGTCTAAAAGTCTCCAGGGATCTCATGATTGCTTCTATATTTGATATAGTGAACTTCTTAAGCTGATGACAATAATGTGTGTGTGATTATTAAAGTGTCCCTGTCATCTAATCTATTCAGAAAGAAAAGGACAAACGCGAGAGTGAAGCGCGAACAAAGGAGAAGCCTGACAACACACAGAAGCAAATTATTTCAGCAACCTGAATCACGAACAAACTGCCATGTCTTTCCTCGTCCTTTGGGACTATTATGAACTTGGAATGACGGAGTTACTCTCTAACAGAGCTTACATGTGCTGGTGAAGATTACAGACACAGATGAGAGGTCTGCTCTGACTGCGGGCTATGTAGCGTGTTGTTACTCAAATAAGGACTAAATGTCTGCTGTGTGTAGTTCTTCTTTAGTTGGTAACATATCAGAGACTGTAAGGGTCTGTTTGTGTTCATATATGTTGCATTTATTTATTTATTTTATATAATTGCAGATGTTACAGTAGTCATTAATCTGCAGTTATAATCAAATCATGTACATAGAAAAGTTAGTAATAAACATTTAGAAGCATGTGTAAAGCATCTGTTTTATTAAAAGTGCTTCTCTTATAATATGTGAACGATCTGTACAGCTTTACTGTAGACATTTATTTGAGCGAGAATGATGTTGACTTAATTTTTTTTCATACACCACGCCCACCAAAAGAGTACCCTTGGTAGTGGAAACGCAAGTCTGATAAGGGTGACCAGTACCTACCCGAACCGTACCGTACTGTACCACTCAGTGGAAACGAGCCATTTTGTAATTGTGTGGGGTTTTTTTTAGCTGAATCTTCAGACACACTTGTAAAAATTTTAAAGAAAACACAAATTACTTTTCAAATGTTTTAAATGGCTCTCATATCCACTGTTAGTGAGTCTAAAAACATTTACATTAGGATCAGATGTTTCTTGATGTTCCACATGTTATTCAACAAGTGAAGAAGACTTACAGAAATTTGCCGTTGACCCGTGAGGTATTGAGCAAACGCAGCTCTGAATCCTCGCGATCTATCTTTCCGTGAAACCAGGGCATCTTCTCATGTGCTGTTGTGGCGATGAGTTTCTCCAGCTGAGGCCTCTGGCTGATGATGGCCTGGTCCAGCGCTGAACCCTGACGCACAACCAAACAACAACATTTTTAAACACCAAAACACAACCCTAATGTGCAAAGGCTGTTGTGAAAATTCATACGAGAAATGTTCACACCTTATTTTATTCTCAAAACCTAACATACTTCCGAGTAAAACAGTATATTTAGCACTAAACAAAACAATAATTCATTATTAATTGTGAATTTGATGAAGATCGAATGGGAAAAATGAGTTATGTAAATTAGAAAGGTGATTGAGTTGGAAGATAAGAAACATTTTTGTAATAAAAAAAGGAAGGCTTTTTTCACCACACACACACACACACACACACTTGTATAGCTATTTTTAAGGACTTTCCATAGACCTAATTCTTTTTTATTTTTTTATATTTATATACTGTATGCAGATATTTGTACTGTATTCTATCCACCTACCCCTTGTCATGATCACCAGTGATCTAGCCTGTGCAGATCGCTGGAGAACTACACATGTGCCAATTTAATGAACTACAACTCCTATCATGCACCTCACACACACACCAGTTCCTGATTCCCCCTGATTACACACACAGCTGGAAGCTCATGAGGATTCATGGTTAGAAAAGTATGTTATATACTGTATGAATGTGAATAGTATGAATGTAACTACTACACGTTACGAAACGTACTACATTACATACGCCGTTTTGGTCATGATCGCATGACCTTCCCACGCCAGTTGTCGCTTCACTTCCATTCATGAGTTCTCTAGTGGTGCATTGTTTCAAATTCTATTAATCCGGCCATACTGCTCGGCTTGCACACTGATTTTAGTGTACTAAATAAAATAGATGAATGAGATTACAGATGCAGCCTATGACTTCCCAAGAAATGCTGACAAAAGTCAAATATTTTCAATTGTCATGAGAAGTTGAGATATTTACAAATAAAGAGTTTAGATGCAAAAACCTATACAAGAACGATGCGGAGTGGTGCGACGCCGTTCTTTTACCGCTGTAACAAGTTTGTCCTGTTAGCTCATCACGTACGTCGGCAGACTTAAGATGCAGAGAGGAGTTGACCATGACGACAGGGTTTGAGTCCAGTGAAAAACGGTTCCAATAAATGGGCAAATAACGGTGAGAATGTGGTAATATCTGAAAACATGGTAAAAATCAGGGAGGGCTTTTTTCTGGATTGCCTTTGAAATTTGTTGGTAGGATTTAGGGAAGTGGGTGGGTAGGCGGGTCAGTCAAGTCAGTCAACAGCAGCCTCTGTTGGATTTATGTGAAAACAGCAGGCGCAAATGGCATTAACGAAAAATTTAAGATCTCAAACGTGTGTAGAGGTGCGTTTTCAGAATGAGCCTAGGTTGCTTTAAAAAGTGACTTGTAATTTGTAATTTTCCTGAGATTTTCAATCAGGTTCAGATCAGGCCCCTGGGCTCCCATTTCATTATTTCTCTGTGTTAGATGACATAAATCCATTCATCTTAGTTTAAGTCCTTGGGTCTCCTAAGAAAGATTTCTAAAAATACAATTAATAAGATAATAATATTACAAAGATTCTTATTTTGTTTAGAAAAGATACAAGCAGTAGCCAGAAATTAAGTTATGCTAATATAATTACAAAAAAGAAAAAAAAAAGAAAATAGTTAAGAATTACTGCGAGTTTGTCTAAAATATAGAGGTATTATGACGTATGAAAAAGTGGGTCACACTTTATTCAATTATTCGTTAATGTGTTTACTAACATGAACTAATAATGAACAGTACTTATAAAGCATTTGTTAATCATTTAATAACATTTGTGAACATTAGTAAATGCTCTGAATTAACATCAACTAACAATAAACAACATTATTTTCATTATAACATAAATAAATACTGAAATAAATGTGTTCATTGTTTGTTCAAGTTAGTAAATGCATTAACAAATACAGCCTTATTGTTAGTGTCACCAAAGAATGAAGTCAAATAAACTCTTAAACTCTGTCACCAACCTTTAAATTCCAGGTTTGCTCGACATACTGCCGGATGAGCTGCTCCTTCAGGTCTTCAAAGGGCCCGACTTTAGGCTCTGTGCCGCGGGGCCGGTGAAAGGGCTTCTTCAGCAGGCAGATGAGGCCGTCAGACTCCTGAGAGTGGTAGTTGATCACATCTATAGGCGTCCGGTGAGATTTGCCTCCAGCGATGGCGTAGGTGTCGTTCAGCTCCCTCTCTATGGTATAGTGGTAGAACTGGCGGCCGTAGGACAGTGACAGGGCATAGCCGCCGAGGAAACTGCGGCTCTGGCGGAGCAGGTACAGGCCGTCTCCTGATCCTCCCTGTTGCAAATAAACCTCGGACTCCTCGCGGGTGATGTTGCCGAAGAAGTACGGCAGCAAATGCACCTTATCCACCATATCTGCTCAACCTTCTGGGAAACCTAGAGGAGCGCTAACAACCTGGAAAGGAAAAAGGTGGAGATCAGTTTTGTTGTTGTTGACATTTTAGGTATTAAAATTCGACTATCTATCTATCTATCTATCTATCTATCTATCTATCTATCTATCTATCTATCTATCTATCTATCTATCTATCTATCTATCTATCTATCTATCTATCTATCTATCTATCTATCTATCTATCTATCTATCTATCTATCTATCTATCTATCTATCTATCTATCTATCCATCCATCCATCCATCCATCCATCCATCCATCCATCCATCCATCCATCCATCCATCCATCCATCCATCCATCCATCCATCCATCCATCTATCTATCTATCTATCTATCTATCTATCTATCTACAGTATCTATCTATCTATCTATCTATCTATCTATCTATCTATCTATCTATCTATCTATCTATCTATCTATCTATCTATCTATCTATCTATCTATCTATCTATCTATCTATCATCTATCTATCTATCTATCTATCTATCTATCTATCTATCTATCTATCTATCTATCTATCTATCTATCCATCCATCCATCCCATAGGATATAAACGTTTTCCTCCACTAACATCACATAGTGACCTGGCCGCTATCATGCAAGAAGAATGGCTCAGAATCTCTCTGGCTACTGTGCAGAACTCGTATCTGTCATTCCTAAGACCAATTGATGCTGTATTGACACTAAAGGGTGACCTAGACCTTACTATTGAATTATTGTGATCTAAAAACAGACATTCCACTTTCATTGTCCATTATAGGTTCGAACCAGCGACCCAGCGACCTTCTTGCTGCGCCACCTACTGCGCCACTGCCTCTATATATATGGGCGAGGCAGTGGCGCAGTAGGTAGTGCTGTCGCCTCACAGCAAGGTCGCTGGGTCGCTGGTTCAGTTCAACCTCGGCTCAGTTGGCGTTTCTGTGTGGAGTTTGCATGTTCTCCCTGTCTTCGCGTGGGTTTCCACCGGGTGCTCCGGTTTCCCCCACAGTCCAAAGACATGCGGTACAGGTGAATTGGGTAAGCTAAAATTGTCCGTAGTGTATTAGTGTGTGTGAATGTGTGTGTGTGAATGTTTCCCAGAGAAGGGTTGAGGCTAGAAGGGCATAAGTTGGCGGTTCATTCCGCTGTGGCGACCCCAGATTAATAGACAGACTAAGCCGAAAAGAAAATGAATTAATGAATGAAAATAGAATATCTGCAGATTCTAATGCCAGGGTGTGTAAAATGAATTAAATCATCATGGTAACATTTTATTTTATCTCTTGGAAACAGGCAGGTATTAGCCTCTCAAGAGTAGCACTAAATAAAAAGTGTGATCTTATAACAGTATATGAAATTTTTACCCATTTAACCCCTGCTCTTTATTCAGTGTGTTTCTTTCTTGAGCACGGAGAATATTTAGTTTATCTAGAGCAAGAATATGTCAAACTCAATGACTGGAGGGCCACAGCCCTGCACAGTTTAGTTCCCACCCTGCTTTAACACACTTACTGGTAGTTTTAAACAAGCCTGAAGGACTCAATTAGTCTGATCAGTTGTGTTTAATTAGGGTTGGAACTAAACTGTGCAGAGCAGCGGCTCTTTGGGAACTCAGTTTGACATCACTGGTCTAGAGTCTATGTGACCATCTTTATCTTATTCAGGACTGTAAATAAAAACAACATGCAGTGTTATGCTTGATCAAAAGTATTAAGTAATTTGCATATTCTGCGTGGTGGACTGTATGTAAATTTAGGAACAGAAAAGGGATGTACCTTTAGATGCTTTTGCAGATTGGACATAATTAGCCTTCACTAAAATTATTCATCAGTATTACAGTCAGACATAGGCTAAAAATTGTCAGTAGTGTATGAGTGTGAATGAGTGTTTATGGATGTTTCCCAGAGATGGGTTGCAGCTGGAAGGGCATCTGCTGTGGAAAACATGTCCTGGATAAGTTGGCGGTTCATTCCACTGTGGCCACTGGGGATTAATAAGGGACTAAGCCGAAAAGAAAATGAATGAATGTTTAACTTTCAGGCTGGTATCCTATTCCTCCTCCCTGATGGCATCAGCTCCTATTCCTTATAGAGAATTTGGCTTGGATTACTAATAATTTCAATGCTCTGCTTCTTTACAGACTCAAAAATATCATGAAGGGAGGGTAAGACACCACCCCGGCTCTATAAAACACATTCAGAAGTTGTGTCCTACACTGTAAAAAATACACAGCATGATTTTGCCAACGATGCGATCCTGGATTACAGATTTTCTTGATTGCTTTCATGCAGCCTTCAACTAAAACTCCACATTTTCAGGCCAAAACAGCAGCACTCATGGTCATAATGACACATTTTGCTTGCAAAATACACATACCGGGTTAAAAAATTTAAAATATGCAACAAAAGCTAATTTTACCTTCAAACAACACAACTTGCAAACAGGTATATGAGCTCTTTCAATCAATCATTACACCATGGACAACAAAATACAGAACTCAGTGTCAATCCGTGCACCATTGCTTGCCATTGTAGCCTATTGGCAATGCCATTTGTTGTCTTTTTATCTGGACTGTCAAATTTGCCTTTTTGCAAAGAATTGGATCTAGAATAAGAAATGCTTTGATTAAATTTATACTGAATTCATGACATTTTTCAAACTGTGGCTGAAAGCTGAAATACTGTTAAAAAAAACTGACAAAAGAAAAAAAAACTGTAAATATTAGAGAAAACACATGTAAACCAATATACAGTCAAATTTATTGATCTATTGGGAGTATAGGACATAGCCAATATTAAAACTCCGTGCTGGCACAGAACAACACGGACCGTCCACGAGTTTAAGGAGTGTTAAAATAGTGCTACAGTGATTTCATATCGATCTTGGTAGTTTCTAATAGTTAGGAATAGATGGTTTCTGTTTGGTTACCATTGCCAAAACAATAGAGTTTGGACTGCTTGATTAACGTCTGTGTTAACTGTTTTGAAAAACGTTAGGGAAAATGTGTCACTCTAATGAGAAAGAGTTTATTCATTTGCAAGACATGTCTTCTGCTCTGCTGGGATAGTGATGAGAAAAATGGAGGGGATCCTAGTTTCCTTAACCAGGTCAAATCCAACAAGAAAAACTGAAACATCTACAGTTGAAGTCAGAATTATTAGCCCCCCTGAATTATCAGGCCGCTTGTCTATTTTTCCCCCAGTTTCTGTTTAACGGAGAGAAGACTTTTTCAACACATTTCTAAACATATAGTTTTAATAACTCATTTCTAATGAGACAGTATATAATATTTGACTAGATATTTATCAAGACACATCTACAGCTTAACGTGATATTTAAAGCCTTAACTAGGTTAATTAGGTTAACTAGGCAGGTTAGGTTAATTAGACAAGTTATTGTATAACGATGGTTTGTTCTGTAGATTATTGAGAAAAAATATATAGCTTATAGGGGCTAATAATTTAGAACTTAAAATGGTCTTTAAAAAAATAAAAACTGCTTTTATTCTAGCTGAAATAAAACAAATAAGACTTTCTCTAGAAGAAAAAATATTATCAGACTTACTGTGAAAATCTCCTTGCTCTGTTAAGCATCATTTGGAAAATATTTTTAAAAAAGAAAAAAATTGAAGGGGGGGATAATAATTCTGACTTCAACTGTATATTTATCCTGGAACATAATTTTTATTAGAAAACGTAATCCATACCTATTCCCTACCCCTAAACTAAACCATAACTGAAAATTATTATCAAAATCAGTGGGGAATATTCAAGATAACAATCAAGTAGAAGTGCAAAAACCTAACCTTCTGTTTCATAACTCAAATTCACGATAGTCTCTTACTCTGGCAACTTATGCTGGAAAACTAGCCTGGTCTGGGGCAGGTTAACTCTCAGGCTACGTCTTAAGTTCAAGCTTAATCAAAGTAATGTTAATATTCACCTGCTGTAACTTGATGCCATTTTATTTCACCAAACCTCTTAATAATGAGTAAAACTTAAAACTACCTACTGCGCCATTGCGTTGCCCACTTGGTAAATATTTGGAAAATAATAGAAATTTCACAGGAGAGCTAATAATTTTATCTGTGTATAAACAATGAAGATTGTGCCTAACAACATTTAGCCATAAATACATGAAATACCTTAAACATAATGCATTTTCAAAGAAAATAAATATTGTACCAGTGCCAAAACACGTAGTGTGGGAATTATAGTTTCTGCATGTGGTGAACACATCTGCCTTTTTCTTGTTGGTTTCTGTGAATTTAAAGTCTCTCACGTCACTTTCTTATAAATTAATTTCATGTTTTTATCTTTACCACATCTATTAACATCTTTAGCATTTCATTTTCTCCCTTTCGTTTCATTTTCTTTTATCATAACTGTTTCAAGCTGTGTGTTCAGTCAGAATTATTAGCCCCCTTCAAATTTCTTTCTTTTTTTTCAAATATTTTCCAAATGATGTTCAACAAATTCAGGAAATGTTCACAGTAAATAGAAGCTTTCAGACGTCAGAATAAACATTAAACATGAACTAAAAACAATTAATGGACAAAACAACTATTAGTTAAAGCTAATTTAGACATTTACTATTGCATTATTCAAATCAAAAGTTGTGTCTTTTAATTAATTAATAATCCGAGATATTGCAAATATTTCATGCAAGTGATCAAAAAATTATATATTATATAATAAACAATACATAAGAGCACCTTTGTCTTCACTAGGAGACCAAAATTCAATAACATATAGGCATTCACAGTAATATGTAGCCACATTTTGCACCAAAATTTTTTTTAAAGAGGTCAAAGATATTTAAAATTATTGCTATTGTAATTATTATTATTATTATTATTAAGCATTTTTAAGTGAATTAAGCTAATCAAATTACAGAAACAGAAAGTATTCACACATATGCATATGCGACACTTAACTTGTGAAAGAAGTTAAAAGACACGTGGCACCCAGAAACTAGTTCATGCAGGAAGTGGTCAAGCTTTTGCAATAACATCATATTTTTACAATAAATTAAGCTTTTTGCTACACTGAGCTTAAGGGTAAATTAAGATGACAAGTCCAAGTCAAGAACACAAATACAAGCATCCTATTTTTACATCGAAATTACAGAATCTGCGCCTAATAATATATTGTGCATATATGAGCAATATCTTAAAGCGATTATTTTAGTTGCACTTTGAAATAAGGTTGGAAAAAATACTTAATACTTACTAATTCTCAAGTGATTTCAAACTTTGAGGGTTTTTTTTTTTCTGTTGAACACTAAAAAAGCGGATATTTTGTTGGAAACCAGTAACCATTGACTATTATAATTGGAAAAACTAAATCGGTTTTCAACATTCTTCAGAATATCTTCAAAATTAAAATATGCTAGCCAATAGACAATATAGTCATATATAAATAAAAACTGTGATTGTAAAACCCAACAGTCAACTTTATCAAATGAACTGAGTGTAGTTAACTCAAATTTGACTGAAATTAAACTAATTACTATGACTAATTATAACCATTTGAACAGAGTTTTGCACTCAGTGTTGAAGGTAATGCGTTAATTTTATACCTATACTTCAACTTAAATGGAGTAAGTTCACAGTACTCATGTTGTAGATTAGTTTGAGCTCAAATGCTTTGTAGCAATCAGTTTCCTCAAACGGTTTAAGTTGCCTTAACTTGTTAGGTTTCACAGTACTCTGTTGGTTTGAGTTCTCTTCATTTATTGGGTTTTACTGTGCTCAAAATGCTTTGTTTAATCAAATGGAGTAAGTTCACAGAACTCATTAGGGTTAGTTTTTGAACTTAAATGGTTTGTTGCAATCGGTTTCCTCAAACGGTTTGAGTTGCCTTAACTTTGAGTTTTACAGTGTAGACAATATTGAACACTTCTTCTAAATTTAAACCTTTATTTTTCCTGTGTGTGCATTCAGATATTTCACTTTTATGCTGATGAGTAGGTTATTTTATAGCTTTTTAAGCAAAATAACAGCATATAAACATGGGAAACTTTAAAGTGCTTATTTTAGAAGAATATTTGATGCCATTTAGAGGTTTTTGCATCTGTTCTCTTCACATATTTATTTATTTATAGTTTTTGTGTGTGTTTTAAATGTCATATAAATAAGACTGAACTGAAAAAAAAATGGATTTACTCAATTTTTTAACGTTAAGTGGTTGTAAACTATTTATTTGGGCTGAATTTAAACAAACAAATTAAGCTGAACATATTAAACTTAACTTGTTTGTTTAAATTTAACACAAATAAATGGTTTGCAACAGTTCTGCATGCAACGCTTTAAAAACGAAACGTTTTTTTCCGTCTAACCCAAAAGAAGATATTTTGAAAAATTTTAAAAATCGGTAACCATTGACTTCCATAGAACGAAAAAAAAATTTGTTAGAAGTCAATGGTTACCAGATTCCAACATTCTTCAAAATATCTTCTTTTGTTTTCGACAGAAAAAAATCCTTTCTAAAACTAATTGAAAACTCTTGACATTGAATAAACATTACGTAAATTTCATTTTTCTGTAAACTTTCTCTTTAGTTATAGTTAATGTACTAACATGAACAATACTTTCGCCCTTTATAGATCTTATTCCAAATTCAAATTTCAGCAAGGTACTAAACGAAACAGGAAAAGACTAAATTAATTGACTCTAACTTGACCTTTATTCCCCCATGTCCAAAAATTAACAAACCATTGTTACACTGAAAAAAGAGTTGCATGCAGAACTGTTGCAAACAATTTATTTGTGTTGAATTTAAACAAACAAATTAAATTGAACAATGTTCAACTTAATTTGCTTGTTTAAATTCAACCCAAATAAATTGTTTACAACCCCTTAACGTTAAAAAAAATCGAGTAAATTCAAGGAATTATCTTTGAATAATTTTTTTCAGTGCATTTTGATGATCTTATGCATGCCTTTATGGATGTATTTTCAACAGTTTCTTCCTAATATCTTATCTAGAATAATATGTTTCTAATACAACCCGTGATTCCCCCTCTTTTTTCATATATATTTTAATCCTCTTTTTAATTTTGTATGTTTTTTTTTATTGGTGCTTGTTTATTTAAATTAAAGACAAAGATGTAAATATGATTGTGATGTGTTATATTGTCACATTTTTGTTATGTGGTTGAAAAAAAAAACAAAAAAAAAAACATGAACAATACTTTTTTGCATTTATTAATCGTCATTTAACATTTCTCAATGCATTATTCATCTTCAAAGTTGTGCTACTTTATTTACTTTACATTCATAAATAACTATCATTAATAAAGATGAATAAACACTGTAATAATTGTATTGTTATTTATTATTTTAATATATGTAATATATTATTGTTGTTTTATCTCGTCTCTAAACTAACATTAACTAATGCAACTTAAGTGTTACCATTTACACTGACAAAAATTATTCATTGGATTTACTTTATTTATTTGTAAGGTAGTTGGTTGCAAACAATTTATATGAGTTGAATTTAAATAAAGTTATGAAATTTAGTAATGTTCAACTTAATATGTTTGTTTAAATTCAGCCCAAATTAATTGTTTGCAACCACCTACCTTAAAAAATGTAATTCAGTGTTGTCTAATAACTAAAGACTGATTACAGTTTGATCAAATGTCCTGACAGAAATAAATGACTGAAATGCAGCTGCTTTACATTCTGCTTCCTTGTCTCCAATAATGAGCGCTTATAATGTGACTTGAGCGACCAGACAACATCCTCTGGCCCTTTTTTGCTGGCCAAAAAGCCACCTCAAACTCAGACGCTAATGCTAGACCTCAGGGCTTCGAGCGTCTGCATGAAAGAGAAGAGAGTTTGAGCAAACGCGATGAATTCAACCGCAGAAAGATTCCATGAAGAAGAAAGCAGATTGGCTGAGAAAGAGCAGGTCAGTGTTATTGTAACACGACTGATGTTTGTTATGGAAACTGTGGTCACAGACTTGTGAGCAAAGCAGCAGAAATCGCTAAAAGCAACAAAGCAGCAGAACGCCTAATTAAAATGAATGAGCGCAACTGGTCAGATGTGTAGGTTTACTGTATATTACAGTACGTGATTTGGGGATTTTCTGCTGAGATATTGTAAGATGTGCTTCACTGAGGCAAAATAATACCATTTTATTGAGTGCTATTATTTAGATTTAGTTATCAAATGAAAATATGCTAGTCAATATGGACACATAAGAACTTTTATAGACAATATTGAACATTTCTTCTAAAATTTAACCTTTGATTCTTAATTTTAAGTGTTTGAATAGGTTATTTTCATTGCATTTTAAATGAAATAACAGCATATAAACATAGGAAACTAATGCTAATTTCATAATATATATATATATTTATCATTTAGAGGTTTTTGCATCTGTTCTCTTCATACATTTATTTATTGTTTTTTAAATGTGTCATATAAATAAAACTGAAACGAATATTCATAATATAATATATAAAAACGAAATAATAAAAAAAAACATTTTTTTTTCTGTCTAACACAAAAGAAGATTTACATTTAGAAAAATGTTGAAAACCGGAAACCATTGACTTCCATAGTGTGAAAAATAAATACTATAGAAGTCAATGGTTACCAGATTGCAACATTCTTCAAAATATCTTCTTTCGTTTTTGACAAAAAAAAAACCCATAAAACTACAGTAATTGAAAACACTTAATGGTGTAAACATTAAGTAAATAAAATTTTTCTGTGAACTTTCTCTTCAGTTTTAGTTAATGTACTAACGTGAACAATACATTTAAAGGTTTTTGCATCTGTTATTATATATTTATTTATTTATTGTTTTTTGTGTGTGTTTTAAATCATGTCATATAAATAAAACTGAAATTGAAATGAATATTGAAATAATTTCATTTAAAAAAAACGAAATAATGTTGAAATGGTTAAGACAAACGTTGTCCATAGACAAAATTTCATTCATACACCGTAAACAATACTGATTGCCTTCATTTTTTTTCATTTGTCATTTGAACTTAAATTATATTAAACAGACTTAGAAAATCAAGTTAGAACACGATTAACGTAGTTTAATAAGTTACAATTAACTAAAAACATGTTGTCATGACTTATTGAGTATATACATATTTTCACAGTGTAGTTTTAATTCAAATGATTACATCATAATTTAAAACAAATTGATTTAGAAGAATTTTCGCTATGAGGCACTTTAACATTAATTAATTAGCATTGACCAACACAGAGCGACACAATATTTGGAAATCTTTAATCATTGTTTTCTTGTTAGTTCATGTTAGCCAAGTTCAGTTTAATAACAAACGGTAACACTTTATAATATCTACACACTATAAATCATTTATTAAGCATTAGCAAATAGTGAATTCATTATTCATTAAGCATTAACTCTACATTAATAAACGTTAGTAAGCAGTTTATAACTGCAGCTACAAATGCTCTATTCTTGACTTATAACCACATTTAAAATGTGCTTAATAATTGTATTTTCATACTTAGTAAATGATTAATTTTTCATTAATAAATTAAGTATCGCATTATTTACAAACCAGTTGTATTTAAGAGTAGTTGAGGGTTTTTAGGATCATTCAGAATGAGTTAGTAAATGATTAATAAACTATTGAAATCAACATTTATGTCTTATTATTCAGGCATATACTAATAGTCAACTAATAGGTTAATAAATGCTTTATTAACTCACCTTCATGCAGTTTTGTGACCTAATCTAAAGTGAGGACTGTTTATGCTTTATAAATGCCTTATAACTGACAAATAAAGGCTCAAAATCAAATGAACGATAATCTGTGCAAACTTTTCTAAAATGTAAAATTACTGTAAAGTTTAAACATTGCTGAATAACAGGAGTGTCAAAATACAACAAAACTGGATAAAACAACAATATAAAAATTAAACAATGTAATAAAATGTAATGTTTAAACTCAACAGTGATTTTATTTTAGATCAGGTTGCAAAGATTTATTTTTTATTTGAAGTACAGTTTCATTTGTGTATCTTTAATTGAATAGGAATGAATAATGTCGTTTTTCCTGTTTAGAATTTAACTGAGCCTTTGTTTGTCATTTATAAGGGATATATAAAGCATGAATAGTCCTCACTTTAGATTATGTCACAAAACTAGGTGAAGTTGAGTTAATAAAGCATTTATTAATATACATAGTAACCATTAATATATGCCTGAATAATAAGACACATAAACATTAAAATTAATAGTTTATTAATCATTTACTAACTCATTCTGAATGATCCTAAAAACTCTTAACTACTCTTAAATACAACTGGTTTGTAAATAATGCGATACTTAATTTAGTAATGAAAAATTAATCATTTACTAAGTATGAAAATACAATTATTAAGCACATTTTATATGGTTATAAGTCAAGAATAGAGCATTTGTAGCTGCAGTTATAAACTGCTTACTAACGTTTATTAATGTAGAGTTAATGCTTAACGGATAATGAATTCACTATTTGCTAATAAATGATTTATAGTGTGTAGTTATTATAAAGTGTGACCAATGTGTTTAGTATAAATTATATAATTTAGTTATTTTAAATTATACTTTAAATTAAATTGATAACAATAGGAGTACATTTTCGGTAAGTTTCAAATAAAAACTTTTAAATTCTTACAAAACGTAAAGATTAAACTACACAGTCAAAAATTCTGACTCAGATATTTAATCATTTATAAATTGCTTGTGAATTATTCAAATGACATGTGACTTTAAAACTAATATGGCTTTCTTCTTTAAAAGAGTTGCGAAACAGCGACAACAGAGAAACATCTGAAATATTTCTACAGCTTTCTTTTTCCACTACCCTCAAAGCTACAGAAGTAATGACAGATCGATGCCACAACAAAGTGCTCTTATTATACTGATCATTTAAAACACGTCGCAACTTTTATCTATTATTTGCTTACTGCCACATCAAAATGGTAAGTATTCTAATAATAATAATAACCACAATTGACGTGAGGATCATTTCAAATGGAATAATCAAACCATGCTCATGAAATATTTCAAGAGCCAATCATGTGAAATGCAATAATATAATAATTTTCTTCAGCTTTTTCAGTCATTTAGGGCTTAAAAATTGTTCAGTTAAGGTCATACTCCAGCACAACATTATACACACATTACACATTCATAAAGCACACATTTCATAGAAAATCAGGCAGATTCATGTGTTTAAATGTCTTAGTTTTGGCCAATGACATTATTTTTTTTTAAATATTTTTCATTTAGTTTCATAATTTGCTATAGAAATTAGTTCAGCTTAGTTTAGCACATAATACACATTTTACATTAATAAAACTACATTTTTATATACAATCAGACAGATTCTTCCTGTATAAAGTGTTTAAATGTCCTCAGTTTTGGCCAATAACATTATTTTAAAAATCTTTTTCAGTCATTCAAGTTCATAATTTGCTTTAGAAAATTAGTTCAGCTTAACATCATACTTTAGCACAACATTATACATTCATAAAACACTTTTTGTAGAGAATCAGACAGATTCTTACAGTATAAAGTGTTTAAATGTCCTAAGTTTCGACCACTAACATTATTATTATTTATATTATTATTATTTTCTTTGTTTACTTTTTAAGTCATTTAGGCTTCATAATTTGCTTTAGAAATTTGTTCAGTTTAACCTCATACTGCAGCACAACATTATACACACATTTCACATTCATAAAAGACATATTTCATAGAAAATCAGACAGATTCTCACTGTATTTTGTGTTTAAATATCCTCAATTTTGACCAACAACATTATTATTTTTATTATTTTGACATTTAAATTAATAATTTGCTTTACAAATTAGTTCAGCTTAACATCATACTTTAGCACAACATTATACACACATTATATATTCATAAAACATCCTTTTTGAAGGGAATAAGACTGTATAAAACTGTATACTGTATAAAGTGTTTAGGTGTCCTCAGTTTCAGCCAAAAACTTTATTATCATATTATTATTATTATTTATATTAGCATTTTGAGTCATTTAGGCCTCATAATTTGCTTTAGAAATTAGTTCAGTTTAACCTCATACTGCAGCACAACATTATACACACATTACACATTCATAAAACACATATTTCATAGAAAATCAGACAGATTCTCACTGTATTTTGTGTTTAAATATCCTCAATTTTGGCCAACAACATAATTTCTTATATATTTTGTGATCATTTAGTTTAGCTTAACATCATATTTTAGCACAACAATATACATTCATAAAACATTCTTTTTTGTAAAGAATCAGATTCTTACTGTAAAGTGTTTAAGTGTCCTCAGTTTCAGCCATTAACATTATTAATATTATTATTATTATTATTATTATTATTATTATTATTATTATTATTAGCTTTTTGAGTCATACAGGCCTCATAATTTGCTTTAGAAATTTGTTCAGTTATAGCCATACTCCAGAACAAGATTTTACACACACACATTACACATTCATAAAACACACATTTCTTAAAGAACCAGACACATTCATTCCACATGAAGTGTTTAAGTGTCCTCAGTTTCAGCCAATATCATTATTTTTTTTTTTTAGCTTTTTCAGTCATTCAGGTTCCTAATTTGCTTTAGAAATTAGTTCAGTTTAACATCATACACCAGCAGAACATTACACATTTATAAAACAAATCATTCATATAGGATCAGACACATTATGACTATATGAAGTGTCCACAGTTTCAGCCAATAAGATTGATATTATTATTATTATTATGAGCTTTTTCAGTCATTTAGGCCTCATAATTTGCTTTAGAAATATATTCAATTTAACATCATACTCCAGCACAACATTCATAAAACAAATCATTCATAGAGAACCAGACCCATTCTTACCGTATTAACTGTTTAAGTGCCCTCAGTTTGGCCAGTGGCTGTATACCATGTTCAACTGTCTGTAACTGAACAGGATGTGGAGCCTCTTTAAACTCAGTGGATAGTTCAAAAGAAGCTGCCAGTTCAGGAGTTCTCGCTCGCAGACTGAACGCTGAAACTGTAAGCACACACTGATGCCAGAAGCGCAAGATTTTTCGCCTTTTCTCTTGCCTTTTTTGTACTGACACAAACCTTTTCTTTAGTACTTCAGTAAGAGCGGCTATTTGCAGACTTCCTCATTTTAAGAAACTTGCCTACTTCCTTCACCATTTTTTTGTCCTATCTTTAACTTCCTCTTCTATCTCAGAACATAAATATATAATATGCAATACATGAATAGTCATGCAGTCAGTGAGGCCTAATGTACTGTACATTTTCTTATATTATTAATTAAATTAATCAATCATCATAGTATGTACACTCTTTAAAAAGTGATTACTTGCAATGACTATCAATTAGTAGTTGACTTTACTTTAAGAAAAGTGGGTAGGTCACACTTTACAATAAGGTTCATTAGTTAATGTTAATTAATGCATTTACTAACATGAACAAACAATGAACAATACATTTACTACTGTATTTGTTATTATTAGTTAGCGTTAATTAATGAAAATACAGTAGTTCATTGTTAGTTCATGTTAACTCATGGTGCATTAACTAATGTTAACAAGCAGGGAGTTGGATGTTAATAATGCATTAGTAAATGTTCAGTTATGATTAATAAATGCTGTACATGTGTTGTTCATGATTAGTTCATGTTAGTAAGTGCATTAACTAATGAACCTTATTATAAATTGTTACCAGTGAGTACAATTGATTTGTCTTAGAATTATTAAGTAAATTTACGGCGTGCATGAGTGAAAAAGTAAGGTCAACTTGAGAGTTCCACGTTACAAAAGGATTTACTCACATATTTAGGTAAAATCAATGAATTGCTTTTAACAGAAAGTGCTGGGTTGCTTTAACTAAATTATAGGTGGAATATGGACAAACAATTTAACCCAACAGTTGAGTTTGTCAACATTAAAAAAAAATGAGCTGCTTGTTGATTTATGTTCAATCCACTTAAAAAAAAAAAATATTATCGCTTTTGTGTTGGGAGAACATGAATGATTTGTGTTGAGTTTTACTGTGATATTTCACCCAAAACTTGTTTGTTTGTTTTTTTAGATTGTTTGATTAAAATAATACTGAATACTTGAAAATGATTTTGCTTGTTCAAACTACTAAATGAGCTGTATCAACACAATTCTAGACTTTTTGTAACAACTTAAGTGTTTCATGTTCAATCCACTTGAATTTGTAAAAATAATTACGTTAACTAAATCGATTTGTGTTAGGATGACATGAAGGAATTGTGGAATTGTGTAGTGAATATTTAACTTTTTGCTCATTCCTTCACATCACTTTTGTGCCAAGATGTACATTTGGCACATATTTTAAAAAAGTTTATTCAATATGTACGATTTTTCTGAAATCAAATCTCTCCTTAAAGCATAGTTGAAGTCAGAATTGTTATCCCCCCTTTGAATTTTTTTTCTTTAAAATATTTCCCAAATTTTTATAGTTTAAATGTTTCCCAAATGATGTTTAAAAGAGCAAGGACATTTTCACAGTATGTCTGATAATATTGTTTCTTCTTGAGAAAGTCCTATTTTTTTATTTAGGCTAGAATGAAAGCAGTTTTTAATTTTTAAAAAACATTTTAAGGTCAAAATTATTAGCCCCTTTAAGCTATTTTTTTTTCCGATAGTCTACAGAACAAACCATCATTATGCAATAACTTGTTTAATTACCCTAACCTTAACCTTATTAACCTAGCTAAGCATTTAAAATGTCACTTTAAGCTTTATAAAAGTGTCTTGAAAAATATCTAGTTAAATATTATTTACTGTCATCATGGCAAAGATAAAATAAATCAGTTATTAGAATTGAGTTAAGTGTAGAAATGTGTTGAAAAAAAACTTCTGTCCATTAAACAGAAATTGGGGGAAAAATAAACAGGGGGGGCGAATAATTCGGACCTCAACTGAACATCATTTTTATTGATTTTATTTATTTATTATTTATATTTTGATCTTTATTATTATTGTTATTATTCTACTATTTTTATTGATTTTCTTTATTATTATTGTTATTGTAAATATTGTATGTCTTCAGCACCAGAAAGGCGCTTTATAAAATAAACATTACTGTTAACATTATATACAATAAACATTATTATTAGTATTACTATTGTTCACCCAGGGATGGGTAGGCATCCGCTCCATAAAACCTATCCTGGATAAGTTGGCGGTTCATTCTGCTGTGGCGACCCCAGATTAATAAAGGGACTAAGCCAAAAAGAAAATGAATTATTTATTGTTGTGATTGCCAGCAGTGTTTTCTCTGCTGGAGTTCACTTCCTACATTCCTGCCGAACTACAAATCCCAAAAGTCATTGCATCAATCACTCCTGCCCAGTGGTGAAAAGAGTACTGAAAGATCATACTTAAGTGCAAGTACTATTACTAAATCAAAATATCAATGTTGAATTGATCCAATATCATGCAGCCCCATACTGTCAAAGCATTCAAAAATAGTAAACACTTAAAGATACTCCATGAACCAAACTGTATGTTCACTAGTGGAAAGTGTGTGATCAGGAAAAACAGATGTGTGATGCGGTTCATTGAGCTGTGATGGACACAGTTTACTGTACTTCTGTAATGAGTCTTCAGTGCATCTGTCTGCGTGATGGAGTAGTATATCTTCTGTTTACACTGAGGCATGTTTCATAAACAGAGAGAACCGCGGCACACCTGCAAGAGCAATCATCAGAGGATTTCACAACCCAGTGACATTTCCACTCTGAATGGTGGATTGCAGGTTAAAGAGACGGTTCACTCAAGAATGAACATGTGCTCACTATTTTCTCACCCTCAAGGGGTTGCAAATCTGAGCTTCTTTCTTCTGTTGAACACAATAGAAGATATTTTGAAGAATGGTGGAAACCGGTAACCATTGGCTGTTAGTGAATACCGTTACTGAAGTGAGTCTCCAACATTCTTCAAAATATCTTCTTTTGTGTTCAACAGAAAAAAGAAACTCAGTCAGGTTTGGAACAAGTAGAGTTGACAGAATTTTCATTTTGGGGTAAACTATTATGGGTATTATAGGATTAAGTGATGGGTAAGTTACTTTAAAAAATATCTTTACTGATAAAATATATTTAATATATATTTATAATATATATTTAATTATATATTTAATATATATTTAAAAATATATTTAATGATAATTAAAATTGTATTTAAATGAATTTTCTAATTACTTTTTGACTGAAAAGTAACTTGATTACTCAATAAGTAATTTCAGCATGACATTTTAGTGTTTAACAGTGAAAGAGAGTCATTTGTAGACCAAGTATGTTACATATTTAATATCTGACAACATTGAGAATTCGGTCTGCCTCAACTGTTCAGCATATCAGCACTCATGGGCTTCAAAATGACTGGCCAATCAAATCAAAGAGGGTGGAGTCTCAGTTTATCTAGCAATGCTCAGTTTTTAACAGTGAAATAGTGTCAGGTATAAGATGTAAGCAGTATTGCAATGTTTATTATTTCACAACAAAGGAAATTTAGTTTGCCTCAATTGTATTACAGCATTTATGACAAACCAAATAAATAAATGAAAGAATGAACAACTGAATGAATTAATAAAAAAATATGAAAATTTAATGACAGCAAACATGAATTTCAGATAGCAAATATGATTTTTATGCAGTGCTTCAGTTTTTGTCACAAGTTAAGCAGGCCACACATAGCCGGAAACTTGGTAATAACTAATTATAGACATTGTAATTATTATTGTTATGTAACATATAATAAATGTATAAAAGGAAAAGGTTTAATGCAAAATACTGGACTTTTTTCCTCTTTATTGAAATATTTTATGAAATATTAACAAAATGTTTGTATTTTTAACATTGTATTTGGAGATTATTCTATATTTTAAATTTATTATTATTTTTTTTTTAAATAAAAGTAGGTATAATTTTGGGTCAGTTTTCTTTTCTTTTTTTAAAGTAAATTATTTTGTTTACCACAGCGGCATTTATTAAATGTAATTTTTTTTTTATATTTATTAAAATTTTAATTAACTGCTTTCTTATTTTATGTAGTTTCAAATTAAAATTATTACCACAGTCATTATTGCTTTTATTATTCTCACCATTATTAAAGTTTTTTTCTGAAGGATCATGTGACTGAAGACTGGAGTAGTGAAGCTGAAAATTAATTTTTAAAATCACTGGAATAAATGTTTAAATTAAATTATAAACTACGTTTGAACAGTTAATTTATAGTGCAATATAATTGCAGATAAATGCAACCTTGAGCAGGATAATCTTATTTTAAAACATTTAAAATCCTATTGACCCCAACCTAAATATAGTTGAAGTCAGAATTATTAGCCCACATTTTAATTTACTTTTTTTTTTTAACAGAGCAAGGAAAGTTTCACAGTATGTCTGATAATATTTTTTCTACTGGAGAAAGTTTTATTTGTTTTATTTCGTCTAGAATAAAAGCAGTTTTAAGGTCAATATTATTAGCTCCTTCAAGCTATAATGTTTTCGATAGTCTACAGAACAAACCATCATTATACAATAACTTGCCTAATTACCCTAACCTGCCTAGTTACCCTAATTAATTTTTTTTATATTTATTATAATATTTTAATATTTTAATACACCCCCCACTCTCCTCTAACTTAAACTCCTCACAATCACTGCACTGTTTAACATTTGCACATTTAAAATTTGCACATTGCACAATGCACATTGCACCACATTGCACTGATTTACTTATTTGAACTGTACATACCCACTGCACATGGACATTTGTAATTATATACACACCCACTGCACATATACATTTGTAATCATGTTTATTTATCTGCACACTTCTGATTATTAATAGCAACCTGTACATTCTGCACATAGCAATACATACATATTCATTGTAAATCTCTGTTCATAGTACAACCTGTATATAATATTGATAGTACATCCATCTGTAAATATCACCATCGTTTTTCATGCACTTTATAACTTACCTGTATCCTGCACTTTCTGCTATTGCACTGCTGGTTAGACCTAACCTGCATTTCGTTGCTTTGTACTTGTACATGTGTAATGACAATAAAGTTGAATCTAATCTAATCTAATTAACCTAGTTAACGCCTTTAAAATGTCACTTTAAGCTGTATAGAAGTGTCTTGAAAAATATCTAGTAAAATATTATGTACTGTCATCATGGCAAAAATAAAATAAATCAGCTATTAGAAATGAGTTAATAAAACTATTATGATTAGAAATGTGTTAAACAAAATCTCCCCGTTAAACAGAAATTGGGGTAAAAATAAACAGGGGAGCTAATAATACTACAACTGTATATTGCTGTCAGTTTTGAAGTATAAAATATTTTTTATGTTCACAGCAGGGGGCAGCACAATACCTCAGATTATCTGAAACACGTTCATAGCAACCACATCTATTATAGCAATAGATGTTGTGGTTAGAAGCCGTTTATTTTCCGAAACTGATCAAAGCTGATCTCATCAAGCCCACATGTACAGAACAGAAATCTCTGAATTGTGTCTGTAAATCGTTTACTGTAATACACAAATGAAAATGTGTGACATTGTACAGCAGCTTTTGTTTTTCATTTAAAAGCATTGTATTAAATAATTTCCATAGTGTTTTAAAGAAAAAAAAAAATACTTTTATAAAGGGTTTATACACAAATGTGTGGCAAAGTCTGTCAATAGAACCAGCTTATATGGATAAAAATTATCCATTTTATTTTTTATAATCACACTTCATAAAAACAGTCTGCAGGAACACTTTGATTGACAATCTTCCATTGTACTTGTCAGAGGTGGAAAGCCCCGCCCATAAGTCATGGTCTCTAACTCATTAGCATAGGATGTTAGTCTTGTTTTAAAATCTGTCACTATGCTGGCACATATAGTTGAAGGCAGAATTATTAACCCCCCTGAAATATTAGCCCCCCCACCCATTTATTTTAGAATTTAACGGAGAAATTTTAGAAACACATTTCTAAACATAATAGTTTTAATAATCTATCTCTAATAACTGATTTATTTTATCTTTGCCATGAGGACAGTTAATAATATTTGATTATTTTTCAAGACACTTCTATACAGCTTAAAGTAAAATAAGCTTAAAAGCTTAACTAATTAGGTTAACTAGGCAGGATAGGGTAGTTAGGCAAGTTATTGTATAACGATGGTTAGCTTTGTAGACTATCGAAAAAATATATAGCTTAAAAATATTAAATAAATTATATATATAATTGACCCCAAAACGTCAAAGAATTTCTCAAGAAGCTGTTTTTTTTTTCTAGCCAAAATAAAACAAATAAGACTTTCTCCAGAAGAAAAAAATATTATCAGACATAATGTGAAAATGTCCTTGCTCTGTTAAACATCATTTGGGAAATATTTTTTTAAATTAATAAAAATTCAAAGCAGGGCTTTCTGACTTCATCTGTAGGCAGTTGTAGCTCCACCTTATTTTGAAAAGAGCACAATCTCATTTGAATTTAAAGCAACAGTCACCAAAATGGCACAAATAAAATCAAAGCCTAAAAAAGGGCAGTTTTAAAGTGTTATAAAACATTATTTGCTTGGTACTTTAAGCTAAAGCTTCACATACACACTCCAGGGAAATCAGAGATTTATTTTAAATCTTGTAAAAAGGGTAATAATAGATCCCCTTTAATATTTTGTTTAAAAACTCTGCAGAGAAAAAAAATCAGGGGTAAATAACTAGCGTACACTGCCTGCTGCACATACTGTACGGTTAGCCATTCATAAACTTGTTCTAGTTGAGCTGTAAAACATGTCATTAAATCTAAAGTCACTTAAAAAAAGGCCACTAAATGTGTTAATTACTCTACGGAAAACAATGTGACAGTTTGTGTTACTTCAGCATTTTAAAGAGTAAAATATG
This sequence comes from Danio rerio, assembly GCF_049306965.1. NCBI lineage: Eukaryota > Metazoa > Chordata > Actinopteri > Cypriniformes > Danionidae > Danio > Danio rerio. The sequence goes on from NC_133185.1 coordinate 6,063,251, forward strand.
ATTAAGATTGTAATATATATATATATATATATATACACACACTATATATACACACTTTTTACGCAACATGCCAATACAAAGAGAGAACAGTTTTGACCACAAATTATTTTGTAAAAGGAAACCTTTAGCAACATCGGTTTTAACTAAACAGAATAATTTATCAGAGTTTATCATAATTTAATATTTATGTTTGTTTTTCCAAGCTAACAATTTCATTTTATAAATACATTCACCAGCCACTTTATTATGTCCCATAAATACTTTATTATAACCCAGGTAAGCCTTTAAATGTCACTTTAAGCTGTATAGAAGTGTCTTGAGACTTGAGTCTTCAAAGATAAAATAAATCAACTATTGGAAATTAGTTATTAAATCTATTATGTTTAGAAATGTATTGAAATCAGATAAGACAAAAAAACAGAATCATAAAAAATAAAGCGAACGAGTTCGTAACGGGGCGAGAATGCGGTGAAATCTGAAAATGCAGTCAAAATTGGAAGAGGGCATTTCTTTTTCCGGATTGCTTTCATAAATCGTCACTTAAGTTTAGGGAAGGAGGAGGAGGGTGGCGAGGTCGGCCGATTGGCCGGCAGCCCAGTCAATCGTTCAGTCATTCAGCTAGTCGGTCAGTCGGACAGGCGGTTGCTCTACAGCGGCCTCCGGTGGCTTTTTACGTGAGAATAGTGTGCTCGCGAGAGGCGTTCGAGACAAGAAAAAGCGCGCACAGCGGCCTCTCGTGGATTCGCGAAAACAAAAACTGCAAAAATACGTACCTCCTGGGACGTATATTAAAGTCTCCAAAAAACGTCTGCGGGACTACGTTTCCAGAATGAGCCTGGGTTGCAGTTTTTTCTCAGTAACTGTAACAAATTATTGTTACTTTTATTTTGTAATCAAATTATGCCACACAATTACATGTAACTAGTTACTCAACCCGGGCTCATTGTGGAAACGTAGCCCCGCGGACATTTCTGCGGACCGGTACGTATTCGAGCGTTTTTTTGTTTTCGCGAATCCACGAGAGGCCGCTGTGCGCGCTTTTTCTCGTCTCGAACGGATTCATTTTCCGGATTCCGTTTTTCGTCTTACCTGATTTCCGGAACCCGCTGTTCCCCTGACTCGATCCCGGTCGTCGTCCACCGCGGCCGGCTCCGGCTCGTCCTCCTCCGGGGCCTCCGCTCCACCGACGCAACGCTGTGAGCTAGGCGGTCGAACTGATTGCGTTGGGAAAGCCCTCCACTCGGAGGTAAGCCGTCGGCCGGCCTCGCGGCGTTCGCTCGAAAAAAAACCAAACGCAACCTTTATGTACCACGTAAATCGCGGTCTCCAGAAACGTCCGCGGGGCTACGTTTCCAGAATGAGCTTGGGTTGTAGTTACTCCCCAACACTGCCTATCAAATACAAATTATAAAATATTCTTGTGAAGTTTATGTATAAACAAATTTCGAGAGGATCACGTGCTTATGATTGCTAGCGGCTGGATTCGCATTATCCAATTCACTACGCTCCAATCAGATGACTCCTAAACTACTACAAATACCCTGGGTTTCATTCCACTGTTATCTTCGTTACCCCTTCCACCCCTACTCCTCCTTCTTAGATGGGTGACAAGGTGGCCCAGTGCGTAGCACTGTTGCCTCACAGCAAGAATGTCTCTGGTTCCAGGCTTTACCAAACCAGCAGACATTTCTGTGTGGAGTTTGCACTTCTCCCCGTGCTCACGTGGGTTTCCCCCGGGTTCCCTGATTTCCTCCCACCGCCTAAAAACATGCAATTAAGTTAACTGAATAATCTAAATTGGCACCATAGATATGCTTCTAGTACGTAATTATCTTCAAGAGCAATCACTTACTGTTCATTGGTTACTACAGCAGGGGAGTTCTCGAGATCTACCTGAGCTCAAACTCCCCTCCCGCCTTGCAACGGGAGGGAGCCCTGGGCTCGAGGATCTCATGAGCTCAGGGCTCTCTCCCGGGACAGCATGCCAAACAAGCTTTTATAATTAATCATCAGCTAAGTGTGAACTCTTGAATTATATTTGAAATGCTTGTCATTCAACAGTAAAAGCATATCATAAATACTGCCCATCCCTGCTCATAGTATCTTTAAGATAAAAAAGTGAACCTTCAAGGTACAAAAGTGTATACCCTAAAGCAGTGGTCACCAAACTTGTTCCTGGAGGGCCGGTGTCCTGCAGATTTTAGCTCCAACCCTAATCAAACACACCTGAACAAGCTAATCAAGGTCTTACTAGGTATACTTGAATCATCCAGGCAGGTGTGTTGAGGCAAGGACCGAGATTGGTGACCCCTGCCCTAAAGGTACTAATAATGGGCAACTAGAAACAAAAGAACAATAGTGTTTTTTGTTGTAAAGTTACCCCTGTGACAGCTTTTGTACTTGGATTTCTGAGAGTATGATGCTTTGGGGTCATTTTTAATCTGAATTAAATATGCTAGTAAGTAGATAAGGCGACAAGGTGGCGCAGTAGGTAGTGCTGTTGCCTCACAGCAAGAAGGTCGCTGGTTCGAGCCTCAGCTCGGTCAGTTGGCGTTTCTGTGTGGAGTTTGCATGTTCTCCTCGTGTTCGTAGTGTATGTGTTGTGTGTGTGAATGTGAGTGTATGGGTGTTTCCCAGTGATGGGTTGCAACCTGAAGGGCAACCGCTGCGTATGACATATGCTGGATAAGTTGGCGGTTCATTCCGCTGTGGCGACCCCTGATTAAAAAAGGAACTAAGCCGAAAAGAAAATGAATGAATGAAATAAATAAATCAACAGTAATAAAATATTAAAATAATGACAGATGTGCAGTACGCTCATATATCACCAACACAGGAACGGCAAAAGCCAACCTCAGCGCAGTACACAACCATGGCAATACTTTTCCAAAAGAAAGTGTGAATGAACTCATCGATGCCCTTCAAGATCTGTAAACTGTACAAACGGAAGCGCGGCATATAAATAGCCTCCGGGGTAATGAGGCAGGGCTGCTCATATGTGTTTTGCAGCAGCAGGAGGGAGAAGTGCTGAAATCCCTCGTGACGTCACGGAGAGATAATGGGAGAGGAGTCAGCAGCAGATGCAGGAAACAGCGCTGCCCCTTTAAATATCGCACTCATGCCTCGGATGGAGCTTTAGAGGAACCGCAGAGCTCCAGAAAAACAGCCCAAAAAATCCATCGTGACATGACAACCGGATTTTAACACTGCGTCTTTCATACATCAACATTTAGGTGAGTTTCTGAATAACACTACCTGAATAACATCTAATTGTGTATGTTTTCCTTTTGTAACTATTATAAATAATTGATTATATATTATATAATCTTAAAGGAGTAGTATATAGGCTGTACTTACAGTCTGCGGCTGTTTTCTCTTTGTCTTTTATCCCGTCTGTGTTTTCTGCGCATCCTCATCCTGCCCGCACCATCAGCAGCGCTGCATCACATCCTTATCGCTTCACCGTCGGATTTAATCCGTACTAATGTATTCAAAAATCGTCCCCGTCGCCGTTTTTGCTCGCATCCATGTGCTCAGCAAACAATCGCTGCTCGTGAGGCTTTGATATTCGTTCTGGTGGCTCCACTAATCATGTCAGACTGGAAGAGAGTCTCATTGGCCAGCAGTCTCTGTTGACTCTGATTACTGTACATAGCGTATACAGTTTTAGTATGGAAGCTGAGTATGGAAACATTCATTTGAACTGTTTAATAGGATTTGTTTTTGTGCCTTATACTTTATATGTAGTAATATTAATAGTATATACTTTAATAAATGTTTATGAAAAGGTTTCTGTATTGAAACAATCATGGTTAAAGACCCACTTATAGTACACCAAGAACGATAATTATAAGGCAAGGCTTATTTATATAGCACATTTCATACACACTGAAAAAAATGATTCAAAGATGATTCCTTGGATTTACTAAATTGTTTTACGTTAAGTGGTTGAAAACAATTTATTTGTGTTGAATTTAAACAAACAAATTAAGTTTAATAATGTTTAACTTAATTTGTTTGTTTAAATTCAGCCCAAATAAATTGTTTACAACCACTTAGCGTTAAAAAAATTTAGTAAATCCAAGGAATCATCTTTGAATCATTTTTTTTCAGTGCACAATGGTAAATCAAAGTTCTTTTTATAAACAATACTTAAAAAAAAAAAACATGTATAAGAAATAAAAACGATGTTATAATGTTTTAAAACAGGTTTTGATAGAATGAAAACGAAAAGAAAACATAGTATCGTGTGTTGGACGTATCACTGTAAAGGCACAGTTAAACAGATCTGCATTAAGTCTTAATTTGAATGTGCCTAATATAACAATGATAATAATATTAGTTAAAATACTATCAACATGTCCTAAATAATTGCTTAGTGCACATAATGAGAATGAACTAAACTGAAATTCATCTCTAAAAACTGTACTGACACGGTTTCAACTCACTAGAACTTTTAAGTTTAGCTGCTTTGACACATTCTACATTGTAAAAGTGCTATAGAAATAAAGATCAATTGAATTGAATTGTACATAATGTCTTTTTCCCCTCAGACTGAAGATTGTGTATAAGTAGCCTACATGCTTCATCTAGGGAGTTTTAATAATAAGTCTACTCTCTTTGGTGTTACTTTGTTCAGTTCAAACATCAAACTTAAACGCAAAGACTTAAGATAAATTATTTCATAAATACAGAAAAATACAGAATTATGTCTAATTTGTTTAACTAAGTTGTATAACATCATTGAGCAACTTACTTAGTCTCTCTTTTAAGTCCCTTTTAACTGTAAGTTTCACCTACAATATTTGCATGGAACTAAACCTGAATAGTTCACACCAAAATTGCAGAATCTGTCATGATTTACTTACCCTTCACTTCCAAACCTGCATGAGTTTTTTTTTTCTGTTGAGCACAAATGAAGACAGTTTGAAGAATTTTAAAAAACAGGTAGCCTTTTACTACCATAGAGTTTTTTTCTACTATGTATGTCAATGGTTTCCTCTTTTCCTCATATATGTTTCTTTGTTTTTTTTTATCATAAATGGTATAGAATTGAAGTCTATAATAAAAAACGGTCCCACTTTATATTGTTGACTTAACTTATATGTACTTACATGGGAATTAAAAGTTTGTTACAATGTACTTATTGTGTCTAAGTACATTAGACACAATAAGTACATTTGTGTCTAAGTACATTAGACACAATAAGTAATTTTTATAATACAGTCTATAATAAAAAACGGTCCCACTTTATATTAAGTTGACTTAACTTATATGTACTTACATGGGAATTAAAAGTTTGTTACAATGTACTTATTGTGTAAATACATGTATTTACTTTGTACTTATGTTTGATTAAATACATGTATGTAATTACATCTGTATTTAACTTTTGTAATTACATTTGTAAATACACTGTTGACCATCCCTTACACCTTAACTTACCCTTAAACCTACCCATGCCACCAAACCTGTCCATAACCCAACCCCTATCCCAACTCAAGAGCACCACAAGTGTTCTCAAATACATTATAAACATAGTAAGTACATTGTATTTTTTTTTTTTTTTGATATAAGTACATAGTAGTTAGGGCCACTTAATTTAAAGTGGGACCTAAAAAACATTTACGTAAACAACACAGTAGATGGTTTTGTTATAATCTGTACAATAGCGTATTTACATACTGAGACAGAGATTTTAATAGATAACTTGATTACTGAGTAGAAAGTTATCTCCAAATATCACAACAGAGCAATTTACTACGCCAAACAACAAAAACAATCATAAACACAGCATTGAAACAAGTGGAAAACCCCCCAGTGCAAAGCTGCAATATCAGAATTATTTTGGTCAATTTTAAATAATCGTCTTGGAGAATTCTTGATGAAGAATCATGTAAACTTAAACAATTCCAATTACTGTAAAAATATCTAAGTTGAATTTTAACACGCTTGAATTGATTGCTGAAATAAAATGTACTTTTACTTTTCTGAATTGTTTGATAATTTTATTTCTGTAGTGTACTTAATCACAGAACTAATTTTATCGGTAGACTTTGTTTACACTATCCACATATATGTATGTTTCGGATGTGCAACTGTATATTTGTATATTTTACTAATATTTTTATTCATTTGTAATTATTGTTGTTGGTCAAATTTTACAACAGTAACAAGAAAGTGCTAAAGTAAATATAATATTACACAGTATGTTTGGCTGATTTCATGTGCTAAACTGATGCAAATGGGAAGATTTTAAGATTTTTAAAAAGGTCAGTGACAAAAAATAGTTTTGTTTTTCAACAAACTGCACAAACTTTAAGCCCGGACGTACATGTCAGGTAGATTATTAAAAACATGTTTTATAAAGCACACAAAAGCTTCAAATTTCAAATTTAGGTGTGTTTAATGTGCAACTTCAAAGTGTTGTCACATTTTTATTACCATATATTTTCTTTTCTTTTTTTTGTTAAACAGCTCTGTGAAATACTTCATTTTGATAGGTCAAAGACAAAAATAAGACAAAATGAAAGATTTTAAACTATTTTATGTCTAATTGTTTAGTTTTGAGTCAAATAGCTGTGGAATAAGTGGAATAATGTACAGTTGAAGTCAGAATTATTAGCCCCTTTGAATTTATTAATATTATATAATATTTCCCAAATTTTGTTTAACAGAGCAAGGACATTTTCACAGTATGTCTGATAATATTTTTTCTTCTGGAGAAAGCCTTATTTGTTTTATTTCAGGTAGAATAAAAGCAGTTTTTAATTTTTTAAAAGCCATTTTAGTGTAAAAATTATTAGCCCCTTTAAGTTTTTTTTCCCCGATAATCTACAAAACAAACCATCATTCTACAATAACTTGCCTAATTACCCTAACATGCTTAGTTAACCTAATTAACCTAGTTAAGCCATTAAATGTCACTTTAAGCTGTATGGAAGTGCTGAAAATATCTGGTAAAATATTATTAACTGTCATCATGGCAAATATAAAATAAATCAGTTATTAGAAATGAGTTATTAAAACTATTATGTTTAGAAATATGTTAAAAATGTCTTCTCCCTGTTAAACAGAATCTAGGGTAAACATAAACAGAGGGGCTAATAATTTAGGGGGGCTAATACTTCTGACTTCAACTGTACATCCAGCCAATTGTTTTTGCAGAGAAAAGCTCTTCAGTCTAACAACTCCTATTAAATCTGTCAGCCTTTATTTTGCAAGAACATCCATTTGGATGTTCGTTATCCCTTACATTAATAATAATTAAAAAAAAAAAACTATTGACGAACAAGTTATAATTCATAACAGGATTTAAATCTTTTGCTAACACTTTGTTTTACCGGGCCAATTCTCACTATTTTATGTGTGTTTATTTCCTACCTATTATTAAGATAAGATACAGGTGTGTTGTTATGAATTTTGCTTCTTGCAGCACATTCCAAACAAAATTGGGACAGTAGCAATTTGGTTGAATAATGATGTGATTTGAAACAGGTGAATGTAAGCAGCGAAGTCCTTTAAAAGTAGGCAGAGGATTGCCAGTTTGCCAACAATTAAATGAGAACATTATTGAAATGTTTAAAAACAATGTATCTCAAAGAAATATAGGAAGACATTTGGATATCACATCTTCAACATTGCATGACATAATTGAAAGATTCAAGGAAACTGGAGAAATTTTAGTGCATAAACAAGGGCGCACCATGATCTCTCAGGCGGCACGGCATCAAGAATCGTCATTCATTTATAAGCAATATCATCACATGGGCTCAGAACTAATTTGACAAGCCTTTGTCAAGTACCAAAATATGTGGTTTCATCAACAAATGCCAGATAAAGCTGTACTGTGCCAAATGGAAGCCCTATGTTAACAGTGTCCAGAAGTGCAGTCGAATTTTCTGGGCTATGACGCATTAGGGTGGACCATCCCACAGTGGAAAGGTGTACTGCGGTCAGATAAATCAGTACATCAATTTTTTTTTTTTTTTGGGGGGGGGGGGGGGGGGGGGGGGGGGGRGGAGGGGGKGGGAGGGGAGAAATGGACACTGGGTGTTTTGGACCAAAGGAGAAAAGAACCATCCAGATTGTTACCAGCAACAAGTACAAAAGCCAGGGTCTGTCATGGTTAAGTGCCCTTAACAAAGGTATCTTGCATAGCGCCAGTGTTGCTGAAAAGTACAGAGAGATTTTGGAACACAATGTGCTGCCTTCTTTTCCAGGGACATATTTCATAGGGGTGTAACGATATTACAAACAGAACCGAAATATCGCGATACACCAACCACGATACGTATCGCGAAACTCTCGTAGCATACCGCGGTACTCTCACGCCCCCTGCTGCCCATTGTTGAGGTTGATGTCACTTGTCTCTAACTAATTGAACCAATTTAAACATCTTTATTTTATCACATTTGATTAAATTGTATTAGTAATGATGAGCTTTTGTTCTAAATAGTATATTCTAAAGTTAGTATATTCCAAGTGCATGCCATGTCATGTGACTTGAGTGAGCGATCACTCGGTTACTGTATGATGGCTGCTTCACATAGTATTAAGATTGCAGATCCCTCAGACACATTTAAGTCGCCTGTTTTGGAACATTTTGATTTTCCAGTGGAGTATAGGAGTGGATTTTGTTTGATAGACAAAGCGCACGCCTATCTGTCGTAACTTTACCGAAACTTACTTATAAGTATTAATATTGTGGTAATTTCACAATGTGATGGTGTAAGCAAAAGACAGACAACAGAACAGCCAACAACAGTGATTTAATGTACAAAAGTGAAACCAGAATAATGCCCAAATATATGCTATAAACATAAATATTTACACTAATAAAAAATAATATAATAAATTAGCAAATTCAAACAAAGTAACTAACAAAATTTAGTTAAACTCGTGTAGGGGGACGACAGTGAAGCCAAACAAAAGAAAGAAATATAATTTCAACAAGACGATGCAAAACCACATCCTGCACACATTACAAAGTCCTGGCTGTGGAGGAAGAGGACTCACATACTTGACTGGCCTGCCTGCAGTCCTGACCTATCTCTAATAGAGAATGTGTTTTGCATTTTGAAAGGCAAAATGTGACAATGAATCTTAAGACTTTGCAGCAAGAATGGGACAAAATTACACCTGAAACACTTCATCACTTGGTGTCTTCAGGCCCTAAACATCTTTTAAGTGTTGCGAAAAGGAATGACTACATTATGAAGTGGTAAATGCTTTACTGTTCCAACTTTTTTGAAATGTGTTGCAAGAACCAACATTGGAATGTTTTTTATTTTGGGGAGAAAACAATAAAAATCATGAGTAACACATTAAATAATGTTTGTTGTATTGTCTGCAATGAAATATAAGTCAAAGTATATATTTTTTAAATCACTACTTTCTTATTTTATTCGAATATTCCATACTGTCCCAACCTTTTTTGATTTGGGATTGTACTTGTATTTCAACATTTCTTCTTCATTTGCCTCCATCCAGGCCTTAACCTTCAGAATCATGCCAGAACAGAGCAATGATTATCGGGTGGTTGTATTTGGAGCCGGCGGGGTGGGCAAGAGCTCGCTGGTCCTGCGTTTTGTGAAGGGGACGTTTCGAGAGAGCTATATCCCCACTGTCGAGGACACCTACAGGCAGGTGATCAGCTGCGACAAGAGCATCTGCACCCTCCAGATCACAGACACCACAGGCAGCCACCAGTTTCCAGCCATGCAGCGTCTGTCAATCACCAAAGGCCACGCATTCATCCTGGTCTACTCCATCACCAGCAAACAGTCTCTGGAGGAGCTCAAGCCTATATTTGAGCAGATCTGCCAGATTAAAGGCGACATCGAGAACATCCCCATCATGCTGGTGGGCAACAAGAGCGATGAAATGAACATTCGTGAGTTGGAGAGCGGTGACGGAGAGGCCTTGGCAAAGAAGTGGAAATGTGCCTTTATGGAGACGTCAGCCAAGACAAATCACAACGTCAAAGAGCTGTTCCAGGAGCTGCTCAACCTGGAGAAGCGCAGGACAGTCAGCCTTCAGATCGACGGCAAGAAGAGCAAGCAGCAAAAACGGGCTGAGAAGCTGAAAGGCAAATGTGTGGTCATGTGAAGAAGTGTGTCTGAAAAACCAAAACGTTTTCACATTCATGATATTGAAGGATTGGTTAACCCTAATATTTAAAATACTGTCATTATGTACTCAAAGTCGTTCCAGAAACATTGAGGGTGCATTATTTTCTAATCATTCAAAGTAATTATTCCACTTATCCAGTGGTTCCCAAACCTAAATACACTCAGATGTTGTATTTCAAGACATTTGTCAGGGTTTGTTGTCAACCCTGCAGGCACAGGTCGTCAATATGATGTCATATTGACATTGTATCCAAATGTACCCCAACATCATGAGGACGTTGGATTTTGTTTGGAAATAAAAATCAGGTTGACATCAGAACCCATCGTCAGGCTGGCATCAATATCCAGCGTCAAACCTAATATCAACGTCTAATCATGTTACACCTTGACGTTGTGTGGACGTTATCACTATGACATCTATCAGACGTTGGGTTTTGGTCATTTTCAAACAAAACCTAAAATCAACCAAATACCAACGTAATTTGATGTCGTTATTTGACGTCAAAATAGCGTTGTCCTTAGACGCTGACTACATGTTAAATTTTGGTCACTTGACATCATGACCTAAATCTAACCTAATATTGATGTCTTATGATGTTGTGTACCTGCTGGGCAAGCTGCTTCTCTGTAGACACTATAAAAAAAGTGATTGATTAGCTACTTTAAACCTATTGCCTTATGCGCAACAAGTTGATTCCACTTTTAAAAAAGTCTGTAAACCCAATGGCTCAACTTAACTTTTAACATTATGCACATAGTTTGTTCACTTACACTTAAAAAATGACTCTAAAGTACTTATTTAAAATGAGTTGAAACATTTATTCATTTTCTTTAAAACACAATTCAAATCTTTGAATGACACAACTCAAATCATTCTTTAGGAGACTGGAAAATATGTACATGTTAACTGATTTGTTTAAGTATTTTGAAGAAGTTCAATCTCTTCATACAAAAAACAGACTTTAAAAACCTAAATGAAATCTAATGTGTCTTTTTAGAAGACTTGAATTAAGCTGCTTGATTCTTATGGATTTATTTACTTTTAATTTGGGGTAAATAGAGTTTAATTAAGAGACAGAAACACTTTCATTAAAAACGTTTATTTATGTTTTGAAGATGAATGAAAATCCTATGGTGTCTGGAACGACTTGAGGATGAGTGTATAATTACTATTTTTTGGGTGATCCAACCCTTTAATGCTTGGGTTTACACTGTTTACACCTGAGGACAGGAATGGCAGACATCACTCGTCCATTGTACATTTCCAGGAGCAAGGATTACATGAGGTGACCTTCATATACTCAAGTACCTTAAAGTTAATCCTTAGACTTTTCTTCTTACATGGAACAAAAGTTACAGTTATGAGAAATATCCAGGCCATTATTTATTATAGTGAATAGGAGGACGTCCAAAATGACAAAAAAGCATCATAAAAATGTAATTACAAACTCTAACTAATGATTTAAAAGGAATGCATCTGAAGTAATGCAATTTTATTCTCAGTAAGTTCATGTTTTTATGGTGCTTTTTCCATTATTCACAAAAGAGTGATATACATGCACTCTATACTAGCCCATGCAGATTGCTGGAGAACTATAAATCTGCTGGTATATGGACTACAAGATCCAGTCATGCACCACACACCCACACCTGCTCCAAGTCTCCATTGATTACACTCCTATAGCTGACGCTGCTCATGGACTGATTACACCACACATACATACTGTATGGCTCACTCATGGCTGAGTCTTTTATAATGTGAAGTGATGCTAACAACAGAGGTGCGGATCCAAACGCAGGGTTTATTAGCAGGCAAGCAACAGTCAACATAGGAGCAAACAGATGTATACGGGCAATCCAGAGTCGTGGTCAATAAACAGACAGATGGTCAAAAGGCAGGCAGAAGACAAGAATAAACAAACAAAACAAAGCAAGGTTCAAACATGGAAGGCAAGGCAAGGAATACGCGTTGTAATGTCACAAAAACAGATAACAAGACTCAAGAATCTTAAAGTGACGCTGCGGTCACACCAGAGTTAGAGCTTGCGAAATTCTGTTGTACAGTGCTGCGAAAAGGGGGCGGGAATAAACAAGATGATTAAACATTAATAAAGCATGTGATTGTTCCATATTTAAAATTTCTGCTGGTCGTTTTCGCAGGTTACAGTTCACCAAGCTTGAACTTTCTAGCGCAGCAATCTGCGAAACTTGATGCACAAGCTTGCGCTTCCGGTCTGATGCATTCGGATGCATATGAATGGAAGTCTATGGAGAGAAAAGTCCAGTGTGACCGCAGCTTTAGCCGCATATATGTGTGGTGTAATCAATCCATGAGCCGCATCAGCCGTGGGAGTGTAATCAATTGAGATTTGGAGCAGGTATGGGTGTGTGTTGCATGACCGGATATTGTAGTCCATATACCAGCAGATCTGCATGGGCTAGATCGCTGGTGAATGTGACAATACTGTGGTCAAGAGAGCTTAAACATGCTACAAGTTAAAACAACACATGCAAATAGAAAAACTCTAACAAACTGAGAATACATTTTTCAATTTGATAGCACACACACGTTTTCACATCACATGCAAATACAGAAACATTCTGCAAATAGCAAACACTACAACAGAAATATATCTGGGGACCATAAAGATGAGGAACTAGCCTGCTTCCTGTTTAGAGTCAGTAGTGTTTTTGGAGATCTGTGAGTTCTTTTTGTTTATTTTAAAGTCCTGATCCTATGGTTACTTGCTGTTTGTACATTTTCACTGTAACGATGTGAAGAATTAACGTTAAATAACTGCTCATTCTAAACAGGAAGTAGCCATGTTCATTACTTTTTAACATCCCCCAACATATTTCTGTTGTGGTCTGCACTATTTGCAGTGTGTTTCTGCATTTGCACATGTTGTGAGAATTTGCTTGCACTTGTATTGTCAAGCTGATGCCTTTTTTTAAATTTGTTAATGTTTTTATATTTCCAAGTGTTTTTTTTTTTCTTACCTTGCAGGGTGTTTGAGCTCTCATGGCCACCGTAGATATACCTTACAAAATTCATACAATTTTTTATGGCGAAATTCTTACACTGCAAAAAAAAGTCAACAGTTGCCTATATTTTGAGATTCATTGCTGTTTTCAGGTACTAAGCTGATTAAATTAAATTTAATTAAATTTAATTTAATTTAATTTAATTTAATTTAATTTAATTTAATTTAATTTAATTTAATTTAATTTAATTCAATTTAATTTAATTTAATTTAATTTAATTTAATTTAATTTAATTTAATTTAATTTAATTAAGGGTGCTTTCACACCTGTGAATCGATTCAGTTGTTCCGAAACAGAGATTACAATTGTTACATTGTTGCTGTTTGCTCTTGGAGCGGTTCGCTTTCACACTGCAAAGTTTCTAATCGGACCAAAAGAGCTACAACAAGTCACGTGCGAGTAAACTCTCCTTACATTGGTCAGAGTGTCAGGGTTTATTTTGCAGCGTCCCGCTCAGCTGTCAGGAGAGGTGGTGATTTGGTGGTGATTGACAGGGTGCGCGCGCGTGACGTGTCTGAGGAGAGACACGGTGGGGAGGGGTGAGAAGGGTGCGCGACGATGCCTATTTGAGGACTGGGAGAGAGACGCGAGATTACCGGGAGATCATCACTCGTTTGCGGGCATCCGGAGACTCGCGAAACTTCCCGCCCTACTCATAATTCTCTCTTCATATAGCCGTATGCCTATTACATATCCATAAAACACTGTGATATAACCGCGCTCGGATCGGATCGCTTTCTCACTGCAATTGAACCGCTCCAGGGTTCGTTTCAATCGAGCCGAGACCACCTCATTCAAGCGATCTCGGAGCGATTACTTTGGCGCGAAACAGAGCGCGATTGCCCTGTTCACATATGCCAATCGAACCGCGCTAACTGGGCGAACGAGACACGTTCCGAAACAAAAGTGTAGGTGTGAAAGCACCCTTAATTTAATTTAATTTAATAAAATTTTATTAAATTAAATTAAATTAAATTTAATTTAATTAAACTATAAACAGTTTAAAACATTTTATTGTACAAAAAACAAATACATCTGTCCAATTACTGTATTTTTATTTACAGGGCCAATCCAGACGATACATAATTTCAGACACTAATAAAATTAAATTTTTTTATTTATAGTCTAATTTCGAGAGGATCACATGCTCATGACTGCTTGTGGCCGGTCCCACATTATTCAATTTATTATTCACCAATCAGACGATTCCTCAGCCACTATAAATTCCCTACGTTCCATAAAAAAGCCATCTTTCACCCCTACTCCACCTTTCCTAGATGGGTGGCACGGTGGCCCAGTGGTTAGCACTGTTGCTTCACTGCAAGAACGTCACTGGTTCTAGTCCTTAACAAGCCAGCTGATGTTTCTGTGCTGAGTTTAAATCTTCTCCCGGTGCTCACGTGGATTTCTCCAGAGTTCCCCCAGTTTTCTCCCACAGTCCAAAAACATGCAACTTGGCACCAAATGGGCACCATAGACATGCGCCTAACATGTAGTTATCTCTTAAGAGCAATTACTATCTGTTCATTAGCTACTACAGTCGGGGAGTTCTCAGGATCTACCTGAGCTCAAACTCCCCTCTCACCTTGCAAACAGGAGAGAGCCCTGGGTTTGAGGATCTTATGAGCTCAGGGCTCTCTCCCGGGACAGCACGAAAACATGCTTTATAATCAATCATCAGCTAAGTGTAAAGTCTTGAATGTCAATGTGTTAAACTTATCAACAATAAATTTCTGAGTAGACATCAAAGTCATCAAATACAATTTCAGATGCAGAAATATACTAATAAAACATGCATAAATCATGAGCTATGGGCTACTGTGACTTAACAGATATTTATTACAGTATCAAAAACTAATATTAATGAAGTAATCATTGTAATAACTAAACTCTCCTAGATGTGATTGTGATGTAACTGAACCCGCTGAAAGTTTGCACCGGATTTCAGCATTACCTGGCAACCGCAAACTCTAAAGGGAAAATCCCCAAGTGTGCATGACCTCAATGACAGTACTGTAATGTACACTTATGACTTTTCAAAAAGCAGTAAAAACCAGTGCAAAGGGTTTTAAAAGCTCTATATCGATTCCAGGGATCGATCGAAATAGTCGGCTTTATAGCAGTTGTGGGGATAACAGCACCGGCTGGCTGAATTAAAGGGACGGTTCACTCACAAATGAAAATGTACACATCATTTAATCACGTAGTTTTCAATCTTCTGTTGAACACAAATCAAGATATTTCGAAGAATGTTGAAAACTGGTAATCAATCAGCAAAAATGCTTTTCTTACTTAGATTTTTTTGTCTTGTTTTTAGTCCAAATATCTAAAAATTCTTAAATCAAGAAGCATTTTCTAGGCGAGCAAAGCATATAGGGCTCTATTTTGACGGTCCATGCACAGAGCGCAAAACGCAGGGCGCAAACGCTTTCAGGGCGTGTCAGGACGCGTTTTTGCTAATTTAAGGACGGGAAATCTGCTTTACGCCATGGCGCATGGTCTAAAAGGGTTGAGTTTATTTTCTTAATGAGTTAAAGGTGTGTTTTGAGAATAAACCAATTAGAGTCTCATCTCCCATTCCCTTTAAGAGCCAGCTGCGTCGCGCCATAAGCACATTCGCTATTTACAGGACGCAAAGTAAGTCTAAGTGGAAAAAATGAGCATTTCACAAGCAAACAGTTAACAGTTAACAGTTTTTTTAACAGAAAACTGTTAAACAGAGCATCTACTGCATGAGAATGAGAGATATTGGATCACTTTCACTTTCGCTCTTGGATAGGGAAACCTTTACGCACAGACATCAATTAGTCTATAAATAAATACTTTTGTTTGTTAAGCACAAAGATTTGTTTCAAAACTATTTCTAAATTCAGTTGTAATTTCCAGCAAACTAATAAATTAATAATAATAGCAAAATGTGCTCAAAAACCCGAGTTATATCCTAAAACACATGATGTGCCCCATATGGTCTAAAACCTGACAGGTGGGCAAATCTAAGCTTGTTTTTAATAAAACTAATATAAATATGGATATAATACTGCTAATAATAATAACATTATACAACAGCCAATTGTTATGAATGAACTGAAAAAGCCTCCCGAGATGAAGAAGACATAAAAGCAGTGATTTTTCATATTTATGTAGGCTAGAAAATAATATGTTTTGTAATATTTTAATCCTTTATATTTATATCCTATATCTATTCTTATTATATCCTATATATATATCCCTAATATTTACATTTTTTCATATGTAAAGATATTTGCCTATTGCTCTCTTGTGCGTATTAAGCAGTGCGTAAGCGAGGCGCATTTCTGCGCTGGAGTTTAGACCGGGTTTGTTTTGGTCTAATGAAAAATCTATTAAAGATTCTTAAAATAGCAACGCGCCAGCGGTCCTCCTCAGAACGCCTTCCTTTTTAGACCAGAACGCCTATGGGCGCAAAAATGAGCGCCAATGCATTTGCTATTTAAACAGCGTAGCGTAGCGCAACGCCTCAAAACGACTCTTGCGCCAAGCTGAAACTACCAAAAGACTACTGCGCCATGCCTTGGATAGGGCCCATTGTCTTGTTTTCAGAAATACTATAATATGCCACTATTAAGTCAGTTTTTCCTTAAAACAAGCAAAATAATCTGCCAGTGGGGTAAGCAAAATAATCTAGTTTTTCCTTTTGACATAAGATTATTTTGCTTACCCCATTGGCAGATTATTTTGCTTGTTTTAAAGAAAAACTCTCTTAATTTTGGCATACTATTTCTAAAAACAAGACTATATGTTTTGCTTGTCTAGACAATTCTTCTTGATTTAAGAATTTTTAGATATTTGGACCATAAACAAGACAAAAATCTAAGTAAGAAAATAATTTTTTGCAGTGCCTTGACGTTCATAGTGGGAAAAATAAATACTATAGGAGTCAATGAATACTGCGTTCCAGCAATGTTCACAATGTCTTTATGTTTTACTAAACAGGAGAAAGAAACTCACATTTGCATCAAGTCAAGTGTGAGTAAGTGATCACAAAATGTACATTTCTGAGTGAACTTTCGCTTTAACATACTACAGTATACACTTTAACCTGATAAAAGTCTTGATAAAATTTGTGACTTATTAATAAAGTCATCTGTAATGGCAAAGAAAGCATCCCCGCAGGACTCCCAGAGTTCATTAAGATTCTTTGGATTCATCTTTAATGCCTCTTTAAACTTAGCACATATATGCTCAATAATGTTAATGTTTGGTGACTGGGCTGGCCAATCCTGGAGCACCTTGATTTTCTTTAGTCTAGGGAACTTTGATGTGGAGGCTGAAGAATGAGAAGTTGATAGGTTAACTGACACCAAACTTGACTGATTTCTGTGAGAATCTTGCGGATCCCAATAGGTCTTCTTAGTATTTCATGATGATTGGGATGCAGTTCGACAGGTGATTCATCAGAAACATCTACCTTCTGCCACTTTTCCAAATGATCAACTAGAAATACTAGAACTAGAAACAAGTTTTTATTTTTTGCTCTTTCAACTGGGATCATCGACAAGACTTTTATCAAGTAGTGTATAACAAATACATAATAAAAGGCCGTTTATAATTGCACATCAACTGAATGGTAACAAGTCAAGGCATGCAGCCAGCAGTGGATGTAGTAGCCAGCTAAAATAAGCTGAATGTTGCTGTGTTAGTTGTGCCATAGCTTCATTATACTCCCTATGCCTTAGACTCGGTTTGTATCAGAGCTTTAGAAAGAAAACTCTACAAATGTTAACTATTTTCCAAGTAATATATACAGTATTTTGTATGGATATTATAGCGTGAAAGGCTATATTCAGAGTGGATCTACTGTAATTGTACAGTGAACCTAACATGAATATGGTCTGAATATGAAATTTGTAATTCTATTGCTTATACAAGGTGACAATAGGTGGCTGTGGTTTTTCAAAGCGAGCTAACATGTGTTTACACGTATTTAGTGAAACATCAACAAGTGCTTTTGAGAGTAATAGCTTTTATAATGATATATTTTAGCATGACCGGTACTTGTACACTGAGATATTTATCAAATTCAAGTGCTATGCTATATTTGTCACAAGAAGAGACTCACTTGTGTGTTTCTATCGAAGTAAACCGCTGTACTGTACACTCTCAGAAATAAAGGTAATAAAGGGGTGGTATCTTTTCAAAAGGTACATATTTGCACCAGTGGTGTAGTGGTTAGTGCGGTGATACCGTGCGGCGACCTGAGTTAGATTCCCGCCTCGCGGCTCTGTGCTAATCCTTCCCTTCTCTCTGCTCCCCATGCTTTACTGTCAATAATCTCTACTGTCCTATACATTAAAGGTGAAAACCCTAAAAAGTAATATATATATATATATATATATATATATATATATATATATATATATATATATATATATATATATATAAAAGTACCTAAAACTTTTAAGAGAAACACTTTTGTACTTGTTAGGTACCAATATGTACACTTGAGGTACTAATATGAACCATTTAAGTACAAAATTATTCTTTTCGAAAAGGTACTACCGCAATGACACATCGCGTACCTTTGTTTCTGAGGGTGTATATACAGTAGTATGCCTTTAACAAGTGCAATGTTTAAAGGATAGTCCACCCCAAATATTATGCCACCGTTTACTTTTGAAACCATTGTTTGTTGCAACCCGGGCTCATTGTGGAAACGTAGCCCCGCGGACGTTTCTGCGGGCCGCGATTTACGTCCCGGGAGGTACGTATTCGAGCGTTTTTTTGTTTTCGCGGATCCGCGAGAGGCCGCTGTGCGTTCTGTTGATGCCGCCGCGTTCTCGCCCTCATTTTTCAAATTCCATTGTTCCCCGGACTCGATCCCGGTCGTCGTCCACCGCGGCCAGCTCCTCCTCCTCGTCCGGGGTCTCCGCTCCGCCGACACAACGCTGTGAGCTAGGCGGACAAACTGATTGCGTCGGGAAAGCCCTCCACTCGGAGGCGAGCCGTCAGCCGGCGAGCGAGAAGAGGAGGGGCGGAGCGGCGCCACACCGCCCCGCAGCGTTCGCTCGAAAAAAACCAAACACGGCCTTTACTTACCTCCGGCCACGTAAATCGCGGTCTCCAGAAACGTCCGGGGGCTACGTTTCCAGAATGAGCTTGGGTTGGTTTGTTTCTTTTTTCTACTGAATATAAGGAAGATATTTTGAAGTTGGTTAAAAACCAGTACACTGCAAAAAATGCTCTCCCTGCTTAAATTTCTGTATTGTTTCTAGTGCTAATATCTACAAATTCTTAAATCAAAAGCATTTTCTAGACAAGCAAAAACTGTTGTCTTGTTTTAAGAAATATTAGGGAACATTAAAGGACACCTATGATGAAAATCATTCTTTGTAAGCTGTTTGGACAGATCTGAGTGTAGGCAAAGTGTGTCCTCAGTCATATTGGGTTAATATAATGATAATAAGTCTCTTTAAAATTTTCCTGATCTTAAAATAGGATCCAAATCCCTACTGTTTTGAGGCCCGCTGCAATGTGATGTAGGAGTACAGTTTTCCCTGCACAACAATTTGATTGACAGCTTTGTATTAGCAAAACAGAGAGTCTGTCTACCTCAAAAAAAAAAAAAAAGAAAAAAAGAAAGAAATTTACAATAGTTAGTTACCGTGAAAATTGGTTACATTTTGGCATGGATAACACACAACTCAATAGGTTATATAGCATTTATTATAATTTTAAAGGTAAAAATAAAGATTTATGTTAGGCAATCATAAGTTGAGTTTTTTTATTTTATTTTATTTATTTTTATTTTTTTTCATGAAATTGTCCGGTTGGCATTTGCAGGTGCTCAGAGCTGAAAATTCCAATATTCTGAAAGCTAATCAATAATCTGATATGATAATTTAAATGTGTTTTGAGCTGAAACTTTACAGACACATTCTGGAGACACAAAAGACATTTTTGAATCTAAAAAAAGGGGTAAAATATGTCCCTTTTAAGTCATTATAAAGCTTCCCTTCAAACTATATAATCTGCCAATGGGGTAAGCAAAATAACCATATGCCAAAAGATTAGTTTGCTTACCTCATTGGCAGATTATTTAGTTTGTTTTAAGAAAAATATCGCTTAATTTTGGCATAAAACTAGAGAATATACAGTCAAAGTCAGAATTATTAGCCCCCTTTGAATTGTTTTTTAATTTTTTAAAATATTTCCTAAATGATGTTTAACAGATTCAGGAAATTTTCACAGTATATCTGATAATATTTTTTTCTTGGAGAAAGTCTTATTTGTTTTATTTAGGCTATAATAAAACCAGTTTTTAATTTTTTAAAAAACATTTTAAGGTGAAAAATTATTAGCCCCTTTAAGCTAAATATTTTTTTTTCGACATTCTACAGAAAAAAATATTTTACAGAACAAAGCTGTATAGAAGTGTCTAAAACATATCTAGCCAAATATTAGTTACTGTCATCATGGCAAAGATAAAATAAATCAGTTATTAGAAATCAGATATTAAAACTTTAATGATTAGAAATCTGCCCTGCATTAAACAGAAATTTGGGAAAAATAATTCAGGGGGGTTAATAATTCTGACTTCAACTGTATATTACTTGTCTAGAAAATGTTTCTTGACTTAAGAATATTAAGATATTTTGCCTAAAATCAAGATTAAGAAAAACTAAGAATAGCTCTTTTTTTTGCAGTTTACTCACTGACTTCCATAGTAGAAAAATGAAATACTACAGAAGTCAATGGATATTGGTTTTCAACATTCTTCAAAATATCTTCTTTTGTGTTTAATAGAAAAAAGAAACACATGAAGCTTTGAAAAAAATGTGGATTTGGGGTAACTATCACTTAACTTGAATATCAGAATGTGCGCAAACCCTTTATGAAAATTAACCAATATATTATAGTGTAATAAACATGTTTTGAACAGTTGACTACTTTGTATGATAGTCACAGTTTTCCATCAAATACAATGGTTAAACTATGGGAAATGTAACAGATTTTGTAGCTACCATGATTAAGGTACGATAACATGGTTTTTTTTGCTGTAAGTATATGGTTAATTTACGTAAAGGAACGTTGGTGATCAGAATTGAATTTCAGGTACAGAAATTGCTTACAGTCGGTTTCTGTTTTACTTTAGGAGATCTGATATACGAATTGTAATATTGTTTGGATGAAATGCCTGTATAAACATCATGTGTGCCTACACGTTTATATGATTGTACTACGCAACAAAAATAAATAATATTATGCAATTGATCGCATGACTTTATACTTCAGGGTTAAAAAAACCAATCCAACGTTTTTATATTTTAAAGGCTGCAGTAGATAGTTCTGCTTCCTTTTTGTGTAAACAATTACATAAAGGTCGTTCTGCCGACTAGCCGGTTTGTTTGTTTGCTTATTCAAACGGGATGAATGGTTTGACCCGGTGCTGGTGTGTAGGAGGAAGGTAGAGGAAGAATTTCTGCGGTATTTAGACATGTCAGAGTAATAAAGCCGGTGAGGCTCATTACCGCCATGTCAAGTGCTCTGCAGTATAATAGAGCACCTGCAAGCACTTAACCAGCATCTCGCCGCCAGTGCCAGTAATCTGAGCATTAATCAGTAGCTTCACTGTAAGAGCAGCTTTTATAGACTATCCCTGCTGCTTATAGTGTGTAGCAGTGGTGTAGTCCTTGCTATATGCACGTATACTCAGTATTTTTTTCATGAGCTGTTTGGGTATTACCACTTCTGAGGATCAATAATTGAGTATACCCTCAGTATACTCACTTGTTTTTCTGATTAAACTTCCCTAATTTACATGTATTTGCGTCCCCTTTAACTGCATACCAAACGGGTTTTTGTTTTAACTCACAACTTAATTTGTTAAGATGTGCATATTTCTTACAATTCTTACTTAAATATTTATATGACACATTTTTCTTTGTTTACCTCCAAAATGATCTGATCCTGACCCACACTAAAATTAAAATCCTAAAATCGCCCCTGTAAAACAGTATTTCGTCGTTTCTTTGCCTACTTTCATTTAAAATTTGTGTCGGGTGTAGTAGTACACCACCTTTTTTTCTAGGACTACACCACTGGTGTGTAGTAAGCAGCATCGGAAAGGTTACTATTAAATTAAAAGTGTTATAAATACATTGAATAATTACAAAATAAATAAATATATACATACATTTCCTTTATTGAAGGATTGTTGTCATTCTGTCATCAAACAAAACCAAATCACAAGGCTATATCGTAGTCGGAGAAGCAGGTAAGCTTTAGATAAATAGTCCAAGCTTGTGCAAAATCAGTTGTCCAAAAGCCAATAGTTGAAAAAGCAGACACAATGGTCATATTTCTAATAATAATCTGATGGTACATTAATATTGTGAAGGCAGCTTGGGCTTACATCTAAAAGTAAACACTGGCTGGGTGAGTGGTTACCAGTCCTGTTTGTTATAGCTGAGTGCTTTCGAGAACTAAGAAATATGATCATGTTACTCCAGTTCTGTCACCATTGCATTGGGTCCCTATTAAACATTTTATACACTCCAGAAAAAACAAACAAAAAGCGCTCTGGGGTAAACTCAAATGTATGGTCGGTGCTCTTTGGGTAAGGGATTCATCAAAACAGCAACAAGAATCAGTCCAAGGCACTCGAATAAAGTGAAAAAATTAAAAAGCCTTTATTCACATGGCTAAATCTCTAAAATCCTACGTGTTTCGGCAGAAGTCTGCCTTCATCAGGGTAACAGTGATATTACCACTGTTACCCTGATGAAGGCAGACTTCTGCTGAAACGCGCAGACTTTTAGAGATTTAGCCATGTGAATAAAGGCTTTTTAAACATTTTACACATTTTAAAATCCTATTGACTACCTACAAAGCCTTGAATGGCTTAGCCTCCCAGTATCTGAGTGAGCTCCTGGTGCATCACAGCTCCTCACATCCACTACCATCAATTAATTCAATTGAGTATTGCAAAAATTTGATTTTCAGTCAAAACTTCTTCTCATCATGCAAAATCAAAGCAACATAAAGTTTCCACCCCAATAGGGAGACGTTCAAATGTTAATATCTAAGAAATACCCTGAGGTACAAAACTAGGTATTTAAAGAAAGGTGGCAGTGAAGTCAGGGAATCTGTATGCAGATCTCCCGCACAACTTCTGTGTGTAGTTCTCATCTTCAGGTAAACATCTCTAAATTCTCTTTTCATTATGCTTATAGGTTTGATTTGATTAATTTGATTTGCTTAGGGTTGGGTTTAACACTATTGGTTGGGTTTAGGGAAGGGTTTAAGTCAGTGGTTTGCAGATCAAGTCAAGTGCTGCCTTTTTATGGCCATGTACAAGAAGGACATGCATCTAAGAAAAAACGTACCCATTTTATAATATCTATACAGCTCCCTCTAGTGGATTTGTCATCTGAAACGTGAAACAAAACGTACCCAGAACAACATATCTTAGGTTTCACAAAAAATGTACAGTAGGCTGAGGCAGGTTTTTCAATGGTTTTCAGGTTTTTGGCAATGCATGCTTCAGCAAACATGTTTGTGAAATCGAGAAAATGTCCTTCAGTAAATAGATCAATACCACAAAACAACTTACATGCTTATGATGTGTAATCAAATATGTTTGCCTCTTTATCTATCTTCATTTGGACAACATTTTTAGTGTGGTCATTTTAGTCGATAGCTCACTTTGGTTTTGTACTTGTGAAGCAGAGCACTCAGGCTTGAGCAGGCCCGGATTAAGAACTCAGGGGCCCCTGGGCACATTGTCTTGTAAGGCCCCCTACCTGGCCGCACCCCTATAGTTGAATTTAAAAAATAAGAATAATATAATAATTTTTAAATAAAATGAATCTATAATTTGTTGCCCACATATTTAAATAAATGATATATAGTACATATGTATTTATAGTCTGCAAAGATTTAAATTATTTTTCAAAGCATTAAATAAAAATACTAATAAAACTACATATATATATATATATATATATATATATATATATATATATATATATATATATATATATATATATATATATATATATATATATTATTTTTTAAGGGTATTTTAGTGTATTGCTTTTACAAACTTATTGCCATGGCATATAACGCACAATGCTTCTCCAATCCAGTTCTATGAATCTTGAGTTCTATCAATCTGAGTCTTTCATAATACAAACACTGATTTACTGTCTCTCTCCTCCTCTCCCTGTATTTTCTCTACTCTTCTCGTGATGAAGACTTGATTATAAACCTAAAAGTATCCGAAATCACACACACTATACCTCTTCTCTCCCGTCTCTCTCCTCTTCTGGGCCTTTCTCTCTCTCTCCCTCTCTCTCTCCCTTTCTGTCTGTCTCTCACACGATGAATCCAGTCCGCGCTGCGCTGCCGTTAGCCTCCTCCGCCTGGTTAATGCTAGCTACTCATCATTTAAAGTTAACGTCTTCTTCTGTACCCTCATTCTCCTGATCACGGGTCTGTTTAAAGATGGTGTGTATGGAAAATGCCTCAATAAAGATGCCTCCTCTCCTCTTTCTCTCGCGTTTGCTAAATCCACTTGTCCACTCATTTTTGATCTATGACAGATATAACGTTACACTAAAGTCCGCTCAGTTTAGTGCGGGTTATTACAAAACTGACGTTTCCGCGCTTGACCAATTACAGCATTCTGTTTAGTTAAAGAAAGAAATGCAATTTAAATATAATAATAATATTAATGTGTGATCGCGATTTTTTTTGCTCAGAGGAAATACAGTTGTCTGAGCAATAGACCTTTTTCACAGCGGAATTGAACACCGGAAGCGCCCTTCGAAGCAGTGTATCGATATTTCCGGGTTCGCTATGAGTCGCAGAGACATGACAGCCTCGGGACAGCGGATGACTTTCTCACGGTCAACTTTGCCATAATTTGGACAAGAAAATGTTGTTCGGTGAATGTGTAAAACTGCCTTAATAAAACAACTTTTAAAAGATGATACCGATTTGCAGAGTTTGTGCAGAAAACGTGTCTTACCGTTTGCGTTTGCAACATCAGGTTCCAGTAAGGTGCACAGCCAACAGCATAAAATCTGCTCATTCAAGCCATTCGTAAGCTAGATTAACCTGGCTATTTAACATCCAGCAGGATGAGTTTAATGTCAGTAGTCCCGTCTGTAAACTGTGCCAACCCCCTCCTTCCTTTTTATTCAGAGTCAGATATAGTGAATGGCGAGGTAAGTTAGCTATACAGGCGAGTTGCTATCGGTTAATACATTACAGGTTGTTTAATGCTCGTGAGGTTTTCTCAAGTCTGGAAACACATTAGCTCCTACTCGTGGATAATATTCATTTTTATTATTTATTTAAAGAACAGAAAATAACATTTTACAATACAAAAATGTACATACCAGGGGGTAATTATAAATAAAATACAAATAATCAAAATGTAATATAACATAATAATGAAATACATTGTAGAGTTCACACATTTTAAAGTGGGTCGAGTTTCTTGTTTAGAGAGTTGATACTGGTATTGTACAAGCATATTTCAGTCATCAATACCTTAAAATCTGGTTTCATATTAGTAAATTTATATTTATGAATGTACAATTTTGTTAACAACATAAGCAAATTAAATAAATAAAACTATTTTCCCTCTAGATTAGGATAATCAAGTAAAGCCCAAATGTACATTTATCCATAATGAAAGAGGTTGAACACAAAAGAATCGTTATTAATACATTTTGCAACTCACCCCATAAGCTGACTATGCACAATGCCAAAATAAGTGTAAAACTGTCTCCTCATATTCGTTACAAAAATACAATTTACATCAATCCCACTTTTAAATTTTTGCAAACAATGTTTTGCTGGATAAAACCTGTGGATGAGTTTATAGGATATTTTAATTCTATTTCTAACATGATATTTCTGTGGTAACAGCCACACTTTTCTTCAATTCACCCTTTAATAAAGACATATAATAAAATTTAATATAAGGTACAGTAATGATTTCTTTTTGGAAAAGAGTATGAATAGCTCTATCATTACTCTTGGTATTTAGTGAAACAAAATTTGCCGACATAAGATTTAGTAATATCAAAAGATGAAGCATCAGAAGGATGGTCTTATTAATACCTCTAAATAACATAAATGAATAACATGTCTCTGCAGGAATTGAACCAATAACAGTTGAAAACTTGCTGGGTTTTGTAATATTTTGATTTTGTAATAAAGGACTTCATTGTAAGAAAAGTTTACCATCTTTATTATATAACTGACTAAACAAATAATTTTACTGTCAAACCAATTAAAAAAAAAGAGATTTGCATTTGTATGAACTGTCTATTATTCCAAAATAACAACAATGTAGGGATAAATCATGCTTATAGATTAATGACCATGATGAGCACTTGTTTGTGGAAGGCAGATAGTTTAACTGGAGTTTTGTCTATATTATAATTACTCATGAAAATAAACCATAGACCACCAGTCTTTAATGAAACATGATAATCTCTGCTTTGAAGTGCATACAGCATACGAGCGTACTCCCACATATAACTTGAAACGGCATTCAACCCCCTTTAATATTGTCATCCATGATTTTCCCTGTCCTTCGTCTTTCGGGAGATCGTGGTCATTAAAGTAAGAGTGTCGTTTTTGAGTTGGAGCAGCTGGGAACGCGGCAATCACAGCGATGAGATGACCCTGCCATTCTTTCTTGCTCCGTCGCATTGAAACCGGATGTTGTGGTACACTGCTTCGCTTACCGGAACCAGGAAGTGTGAAAAAGGCCTATAGAGTTTTTGAAGAGAGGGAGGCACCTATAATAAGGCTAAACATTATTAAATACCCACGAGACACTTGTGACTTTATATCACATTTGCATTATTTTTAAAAAATGTTTCTTTCCTGTTTAAAATAAATATATTTCCAATCTGATATGTAATGGGGAGAAAAAAAAGTAGCACGAGTTCAACTGATGGTGGATTCGAACCGATGTAATGAATCGCGTCAAATTATTATGCCGTGTGCCTTACAAGGTGCGCCACTGCGGCTGTAGTACTTCATCGCTCTTTACTCATCTTGTCTCTATCAATCAGGCATCGATGGGCGTAAACCCTGAATAGCTTAGTCCAACTAGATGCGCTATTTGCAATTAGCCTAAAAAGACACTCCGAAATTGTCTTTTTTTCTCTCCCCTCGCAGGGGCCCCTAGTGCGCACGGGCCCCTGGGCCTGTGCCCATAAGGCCCATTGGTTAATCCGGCCCTGGGCTTGAGTTTGAAAAAGTATGGTTCAAAAGCAAAAGAAATAAAAGCAATATAAAATCAAGGTAAAACTATGTTGCTTTAGTGCACTTTTCTCTTATGTTTGCTTTGGAAAACACTATTGGTTGGGTTTAGGGAAAGATTTAAGTCAGTGGTTGGCAGATCAAGACAACAAGTGGAGCCTTCTCATGGCCATGTACAAGAAGGACATGCATCTATGATGTAAATGACGAAACCCTGACGTTTAAAAAAATGCACCCATTTTATAGTATTTAGACAGCGCCCTCTAGTGGATTTGTCATCTGAAACGTGCAACAAAAGGTAACCAGAGCAACATGTCTTAGGTTTCAAAAAAATGTACAGTAGGCTGAGGCAGGTTTTTCAATGAGCCTGGGTTGCATTCCTCCATGGAAGAGAGTGTGTCATAAGAACACCACTGAATACGTAAAGATATCAACAAAACAATATTCAATCACTCACTGCTGTTGCAACACAGGCTCATTGGCAATGCATGCTTTAGCCTACATGTTTGTGAAACCAAGAAAATGTACTTCAGTAAGTAGATAAATACCACAAAACAGCTTACATGCTTATGATGTGTAATGGAATACGTTTGCCTCTCTATCTATCTTCATTTGGACAACATTTCTAGTGTGGTCATTTTACTCGATAGCCCACTTTGGTGTTGTACTTGTGAAGCAGAGCGCTCAGGTTTGAGTTTGAAAAACTATGGTTTAAAAGAGATAAAAGCAATGTAAAATCATGGTAAAACTACGTTGCTGTGGTGCACTTTACTCTTATGTTTGCTTTGGAAAACACTATTGGTTGGGTTTAGGGAAGGGTTTAAGTCAGTGTTTGCTGATCTAGATGACAAGTGTTGCCTTTTCATGGACATGTACAAGAAGGACATGTTTCTAATATGTACAATAACTAACATTTGTAGACAGCACCCTCTGATTTGTTATCTGAAATGTGCAATGAAACGTATCCAGAGCAACATATCTTAGGTTTCGCAAAAATTTACAGTAGTCTAGTACAGGAGTGGGTTGTGTTTCTCCAAAGAAGAGTGTGTGTAAACAAAACACCAGTGAATATGTGATGACGCACAGATGGTGTTTAATTGCGGCTCATCACAGGACCATAAATCTTCCATTACATCAGCTCACCAATGGAGCTGTGCATGCATGAGGCCACTCTAGTGTTTTCTTTCAGATGTAAGCCCAAGCTTAATTCTGCCTTTAAAATATTAAAGTACTAATAGATTATTATTAGAAATATGAGTTGTTAGAAATTGGAAAAAGTACAGAATCTGAAGTTAAATGACTAATGGGAAACTCAAAGATAATTTTGTGTGTGTGTGTGTGTGTGTGTGTGTGTGTGTGTGTGTGTGTGTGTGTGTGTGTGTGTGTGTGTGTGTGTGTGTGTGTGTGTGTGTGTGTGTGTGTGTGTGTGTGTGTGTAAAAAAAAAACAGTGTGACCGAGTGCTGTGACTTTTCTTTTTCCACAGTTATTAAAGTAAAGCGAATGCATATTTATGTTTAATAAATCGTGAAATCAGCATGGGACTTTTCAAGCATATTCCATAAATACATTTCACATATATGTATTATATATTGTACAAATGTATATGTATAATTTACAGTGACCTAATATAAAATAGGGGCGTCACGGTGGCGTAGTGGGTTGCACGATGGCCTCACAGCAAGAAGGTCACTGGTTTGAGCCTGGGTGAGTTGGCATTTCTGTGTGGGGTTTGCATTTTCCCCCTGTTTTGGCGTGGGTTTCCTTTGGGTTTACCCTGTCTAAAGACATGCGCTATATATGAATTGGGTTGGCTAAATTGTCCGTAGTGTATGTGTGTGAATGAGAGTGTATGGGTGTTTTACTTATACTAGGTTGCAGTTGGAAAGGCATCCGCTGTGTATAACATATGCTGGAATAGTTGGCGGTTCATTCTGCTGTGTCCAACCCCTGATAAATAAGGGACTAAGCTGAAGGAAAATTAATGTATGAACGAATAATGTAAAATAATGCAAAATGCTTAATTGTAAACTTTTTTGATACTAATTATTCATTCATTCATTCATTCATTCATTCATTCATTCATTTATTCATTCATTCATTTCTTTTCGGCTTAGTCCCTTCATTTTAGACTGAAAAAAAAAATTGATCTACGTCTGCTCCTGGGTCTGCGCACGTCTTTCTGGTTCATGGTGAATGATCCACTTCTTTGCAGGTGCTGTGACAGTAAGTCGCTTACAAGCGACCTCTGGAGGCTGGATGCAGTACAGTTCATAAACTCCATAACTTCAAATCATTTAATCAAATATTTTTACTACGATATAATAATAATAATAATAATAATAATAATAATAATAATAATAATAATAATATTCATTCATTCATTCATTATCTTTTCTGGCTCAGTCCCTTTATTAAACTGGGGTCGCCACAGCGGAATGAACCGCCAACTTATCCTGCATATGTTTTTGTAGCGGATGCCCTTCCAGCTGCAACCCATCTCTGGTAAAAAATCCATACACACTCATTCACAACGGATTATTTAGCCTACCCAATTCACCTGTACCGGAGGAAACCCATGGAAACACGGGGAGAACATGCATTCTTCACACAGAAATGCTAACTGACCCAGCCGAGGCTTGAACCAGCAACCTGCTTGCTGTGAGACCACAGCACTACCTACTGCGCCACTGCGTCGCCGCTTAATAATAATAATCATATTAATAGTAACAATAATAATAACAATGATAATAATAACAATAATAATAATAATAATAGTGATGATGATAATAATAATAATAATAATAATAATAATAATGACAATAATAACAATATTGACAATGATAATAATATAAAAACATAATAATGATGATGATGATGATGATGATGATGATAATAGTAATAACAATAATAATAGTAGTAGTTATAATTGTTATTGTTATTGATATGTTTATTTTATAACTTGTTTGAATAATAATAATAATAATAATAATAATAATAATAAAATTAATAATAACAACAATAACAATTATAACAGTAATAATACTTAATAATAATAATAATAATAACAATAATAATAATAATAATAATAACAATTTGAAAACTTCTACTAATAATGATAATATTAATAATAATAATAATAATAATAATAAGAAGAAGAAGAAGAAGAAGAAGAAGAAGAATAGCCAAGATATAATACAAATTGTTCAATTTGATTTTCATTCATTCATTCATTTTCCTTGGGCTTAGTCCTTTTATTAATCTGGGGTCGCCACAGTGGAATGAACTGCCAACTTATCCAGAATATGTTAAAAGCAGCGGATGCCCTTCCAGCCACAACCCAGTACTGGGAAAAACCCACACTCACATGTGACATACACTCATATTCACACACACACAGTACGGCCAATTTAGTTTATTCAATTCACCTACCAGATGTCTTTGGACTGCATGTGGCGGAAACCGGAGCACCCGGAGGAAACATGTGCCAACACGGGGAGAACATGCAAACTCCACATAGAAATGCCTACTGACCCAGCCGGGGCTCGAACCAGTAATCTTCTTGCTGTGAGGTGATCGTGCTATTCACTGAGCCACAGTGCCGCCTTAATTTGAGTTTGTTATAGTTTTCTTTTTTTACTTAAAAAAAAAAAGAACTCCAAATTTAAAGTAAATTACTAGTATTATTGTTTATTCAGTCTGTATAATTTTATTTAACAACAATAATAATTGCAATCAAATGTGTTTCCCTGATACATTCTACTGCATGTTTTTGTCATTGGTGTTTTGTTTGTTTAATGGTAAAAAATTATATATTCCTATTGTAAATGTTCTCAAGATGGTCCTGTAAGTTGACGCTGTGTTGTAAATGACATGCAGTTTACACTCCGTCCTGTAGGTGCAGCAGTTTCCACAGGGATGCCGTGAATGCTCTGAGTTTTTGAATGGATGTCAATGGAAGAGAAGCTTCAGTAAACAGCTCATAAACCGCTTAATGAATCACTAATGAATAGACAGCCTGGCCGCTAATCTGCCACGTGTTTGCCATTAAACACTTCTTCTCGGGTCAGGTTTTTTCTTCTTCTTTTCATTTTTTTGCAATAGGTAGTATTAAGTACTACTTGTTAATTTTATATCATATCATATTTATTTATTTATTGTATCGAGTTTACAAAACCAATCCACTTACTGCCAAATGGTTTTCTAAAATATTTTTAATACTGAAAAATATTCCGTTTTTTGAATGTTGAATTTTTTGAATATTGAATATTTTTTGAAAACAAAATGAATCACACATTTTGTTTTAATCAAATCATTCATTCGTTTTCTTTTCGGCTTAGTCCTTTTATTAATTAGGTTTCGCCACAACAGAATGAACCGCCAACTTATCCAGCATATGTTTAACACAGCGGATGCCCTTCCAGCTTCTAACTCAGCCAGGGCTCGAACCAGTGACCTTCTTGCTGTGAGGCGATTGTAATTAGGTAATGAGTTTATTATTGATTCAATGTTTTTGTTGTCCTGTTGCACTACGGTATGTATATGCAGGGCTGGCGCGTCCATAGAGGCAACCCAGGTGGGCGCCTAGGGCGACAGAATAGACAGAGGGTGTCGGCTACATCTCCTCACTTTCGTCCGCGGTCATACGTACAATCCCACCCCCGTCTCTCGTTTTCACTTTCAGTTTGAGGGCGGCATTATCATCTTTTGCCTAAAGCACCAGTTCCGTTTGCTGGGTATGGAATCTCACTAATCAAAATTTTAAACGAAACAAAGGTTAAAATAAAATGTCTTTAACATATTCAAAATTATTATTCAATACATATTTGTAAAATATTTTATTTATTGAGTAAATAAAATAACAAATAGAGTAAAAAAAAATCTCAAGATTTTACATATTAAAAATTATTGTTAATTTGGTTTTTTATATTTATCATTTATTATGTAGTGATTTTATTATTGTATTTATTTATTATTAAATTTATTCGCTCTTTTGGTCTATTGCACGTCATGCACAGCAAAATATGGGGACACAAAACAACTCTAATAGATTTAATTTCAACAATTTCTGAAGTGTTGTCATATTGACACATACAATAGGGTTAATTGGACAAAATCAAACAAAGCAAAAAACAAATAAAATGAAATAAATTAAGATAAAATTGCTTTAATCTATTCAAAATTATTATTCAAAAATGACATTTAAAGGATTAATTTTATTGGTTAATGATTTTATTAATGATTCACTTTATACTGTATATGAAAACTCACTGGTCACAAAACAGTCAAACTAAATAATCAAATAAAAAAATCTCAAGTTTTAACTTATTGTTAAAAACCATATTAAGAAATATTTCTAATTTAAAATAAAATAAAACAAAGTCACTGATAAAATAAAACAAAGGACAAAATAAAATACAATAAAACAAAACAAAACAAAATAAAACAAGACAAAATAAAATAAATTAAAATAAATAAATAAATAAATAAATAAACAAATAAATAAAAAAATAAAATAAAATAAAATAAAATAAAATAAAATAAAAATTTCCTTCCAGAAATAATGTGGTCTGTCTTTATGAAGGGAGTGTCATGTACCTGTAGTCTGAGGAGCTTCAGAGGATTAGATCAATTAAGCTCCTTCTGGGCTTTATGTCAAGAATAGAACAATAAGAAGTGGAGCAGTGCCCTGATATCAGCTCATGCTGCTGTTTGCTCAAATACTGGCCTTTTCTTCATTACTTTTCTCAAGACACCGCTGTGGAGACCTGCACTAACTGCCTTCAGGTGAGAAAACGCGTTTATATGGATTCTGTGTCAAGTAAGAGTCTCTCTGTAGTTGTCGACAGTCATTCTGTCATCACAAGGTTAGGACTTTGCTGACTCGTGCAAACCATGACGGGGGAAACACACACGCGATTGACGTCTTTCCTAATTCATAGACAAAAATATCAGAGTATCAAACCAGTAAAACTACAAAAATACCTGAGCTAATGCTGCGTTTATGGAATAGTTTCTGTTTGTTATGCTTTTGTACGTCTGTTTGTTGACTGACTTTACTGACCAGAGCTTTTATGAAAAAAAATACTATAGTAATTTCTAAGTAAATCGAGTTTTTGAACCATACTAAAGTATAAAGTACTTGAAATAATATTTTGAGGTAATTTTATACTTGCTTCGGCTACAATCAACGACAGTAATAGCTATGAACAAACGACAGAATACATTTTCTAAATATAGTTGTATACTAGTATACAAGGAGTGTACTACAATTGACCACAGTTTACTCCGTTGTAAAAACTATAGTACTACTTACAGTAGGCTATCAAATTACAGTAGTATGTTGTAGCATTCATTAACAACATGTTGTAAATGTAAATATGATAAATGTAAGTATATAGGTATAATACATTTTGCTTTAGTATGGTGAAAACATATAACAACATATAACTACTGTACGTAGTATTTAAGTAGCCTATAAACACATTTTGCTATAGTATGGTTCAAAAACACTATGGTAACTTCTATAAAATACTATAGTGTTTTTATTTTTATTTATTTTTATTTTTTAGTTTAATGTGGTGTTTTTGAACCATACTATTGTAAAGTACTTAAATTATCATTTGTGGTAATCCTATGGTAACAGTAATTTAACCAAATGACTCAAATACTGTTGCTCGTTTTGCAACTGGGTATATTATACTACACAGCAAATTATGAGGTGTTGAATTTCTGGTGTAAGTCCCTGTAGTGTTATAGTGTTAATATCCAAGTGTACATATACTGTTTTAACACTGATGTGGGTTGAATTAAATACTTAAACACTCATTTTAGTAAGGCAAAAGAAAAGAGTTATTATTATTATTATTATTATTATTATTATTATTATTATTATTATTATTATTATTATTATTATTATTCCAGGGTGTTAAAACATATACACTTTTCTTACTCAAGTCAGTTTAAAAAAAATGAATTTATGCTAAATATGACCTGGTAGTGGTGATAGAATATTTAATCTAGTATACAGTTTTTGCATTCTTAATGTACAATTATTTACTCTCCTTAAGTGTATATATTCAACGCTTATTAAAGTGTAACTTATACACTGGGCTGGTGGGACTCGTACACCAGAAGAGAGTGTAATTTAACACCAGTGGAGTTATATGTAGAATAGACAATTTGCCCTACAGGTGTTAAAAATGTTTCATGTGGTGTGAATTTTACACTCCAAGTTTAAAATATTTTTAACTGGGGAGGTGTATATATTCAACACTTGAAAGTGTAACCTGGGCACTTTGATGGATGGACTCATATATACACCAGAAAAGTGTTAAATGCAACACCTGTGGTTTAAAATGTAAACTGGCAAACTTGCTGTGTATGGTACAATACACCCTGTAGTTAGAAAATGTTTTGGGTCATTTGTATATATTACTGTTGTTTATGTGTTACCATACCAACAATTAAATTACCACAAATGATTCAGGTACTTTACTATAGTATGGTTTTAAAAACACCACATTAACCATCGAAATAATTCCATTTAAATTTTTACAACCCCACATTAAAAACACTCCTGTAATATATAGAAGATAGTTATATATTTATATGTAGTTGGTTATATGTATTTGTTTTTTAACCATACTACAGCAAAGTGTATTATACTTACATACTTACATTTATCATATTTATACTGTATTTACAACATTTTGGTAATGAATCCTACAACAAACTGTAATTTGAACTATAGTCAACTGATAAACACTGTAGTATACTTCAGTTTTTAAAGTAAGCTGTAGAGAATTGTAGTATAATAGTTGTAAAAAAAAATACAGTATTTGAGTTATTTGGTTAAATTACTGTTACAAGAGGATTACCACAAATGATTAATTCAATTACTTTACTATAGTATTGTTTAAAAACACCACATTAAACTTCAAAATAATTCAATTTCAATTTACACAGCCATACTATACACATAATAATACACTATAGTATTTTACAGAAGATACTATAGTTTTTTTTGAACATGTAGTAAAAACTGGAGTATACTACAGTGTTTATCAGTGCAGAACTGTAGTTCAAATTACAGCATGCTGTAGCATTCATTACCAAAGTGTTGTAAATATAAATATGATAATGTAAGTATTTTGGTTAAAAATACTTTGGTTAAAATACTATAGTGTATTTTAATGTGAGGCTGTATAAATTGAAATTGAATTATTTTGAAGTTTAATGTGGTGTTTTTGAACCATAGTATAGTAAAGTACTTAATTAATCATTTAAAATAATCCGGGGGGCTAATAATTCTGACCTCAACTGTATATAGGCCTGTATATATATATGTGTGTGTGTGTGTGTGTGTGTCAGTGGATGGATGGATGGATGGATGGATGGATGGATGGATGGATGGATGGATGGATGGATGGATGGATGGATGGATGGATGGATGGATGGATGGATGGATAGATAGATAGATAGATAGATAGATAGATAGATAGATAGATAGATAGATAGATAGATAGATAGATAGATAGATAGATAGATAGATAGATAGATAGATAGATAGATATTTAAAAAGTACACAGATTCAAAGAGAACCACAGGTCAACAGAGATTACAAAAGAGCAGCTTCTGCTTTAAACTGGACTGACTGAATATTTACTATTAAATGTCTACTATTCAAAAATATAGACTATAATGTAAAATACAGTAAAACACCCTAAATCTGTTGAAACGCGTCGGCCTGATGGCGGTTGAGTTTGCAGCTGGATATTATTGGGAGATTGCTGACAGGAACAGTGAACATCTTCGCCAGAACGCATCTGAAGCTCTTAAGCAAGTTTATTTTACATTCTATGGCAAAAACACCACTGAACCTCGCTAGATCTTCCTGTATGTGTGCGCGTCCGTTATAAAACACTCACAGGACATTAATTTGGACAACTAAGTGAATATATTAAATAGTTCACCCAAAAATACACTTAGAGAGACTTTCACTTTTACTTCACCCATAGTTTGTGAATGAACAGACTTGTGTGTACTAGCTGCAGACGCGATTATGAGGCTATTTTTGCATCTTTTTTTTATTTTTATTATTTTTGCATTTTTGCGAGTTTGAAGTAATCAATCAGAGAACAGGAGAACGTACATTACTTTGATCGTTTTAACATAGCATATTAATAAAATAATAAAATTATAGTATAATATTGAGAGCTAATTTTAAGCAGCCCACCTGCAGGATCGCAGAGGCCCACGCCTACGGCCCACTGGTTGAGAATCCCTGACTTTAATAATATGATCATTTAAAATAACCACAAGCAATACGTTTCAAGTGTGTTTCACTGGAGTATTCCATAGCTTTATGAATAAACAAAACATGTTTACAGATTATGATATTAATATCATCAGGGCTTGATTTGTGCCGGATCCGCCACCTCTGAAATCTGATCCGGCAGCACCTCATTTTACCGATCCCCCTCCTCACCCACTCTTCACCTCCATCCACTGTTCACTTTAACTTTGTTCTTCGACTCCCAACCCTCTTTACTTTCGTCCGCGACAACCAACCCTGGCCCCAGCTATTAACTTACATCCACAACACCCTTCCGCTATCCAACGCCCCCCGCTCTCCACTTTCCTACGTGACACCTCTACATCCTCGGGTACCATGCCGAATCTGTTACCCCGATCTGTTCCAGGACCTCGCGATTCACAACTTAAGCACTGAACATCACCCCAGCAAAAAATAAATAAATACTATAGTAACTTAAATTATAGTAAATACGATTGTGTTTTGAAAACATGCTATAGTAAACTATTTTAATTAATCTGTTGCTGAAATATGGTATAAACCATAGTAATATGAACTACTCAATATTGTACTACATTTTCTACAACAATGAGATATACTATGTTAAAATATACTCTAGTAAAAACTATCCATATATAAGTATACAACAGTATTTATTACAGTATGCTCATTAACTATGTTCAACTATATCTAAAATACACTTTCCCATAGTATGTTTCAAAAACACAACTGTACTTACTATATAATTTTTTACATGTGTGTAAAGCTGATGAAATGAGGTGATTGCTATGTCGACAACCTATGCATTTCTGAGTGTGCCTCACACAGGTGAGTGGGCTTTACAAACCACCTGTAGAAAATAAACTCTTTTATCTCTCTGACACTTTAGCCCACACTTGCACCAGACAATAGCCCCTTTCACACATACAGACCTTTCCAAAAAATTACCAGCAATTTTCCTGAAAGGTGTGTATGTGTGAACAGGTCCTTTTTGAAAATACCGGTAAATTCGATCTGGCTATTTTCCGGAACGAGAAGTTGTAACATTACTGCTAATTTGCCGGAATACTGCGCTGTGTGAACGCAGAAGGAAGATTGCCGGAAGGAGCGTGTGCACGTCTAGAACGTGCTGACGTGAGACGTCTGCTTTAGCCAATCAGAACAGTCAGACTCATTTACGTCCGCTCAGTTTATGAGATATAGACACATTTAGCTGCTAGAAGTTAGTCAGACAACATTTATATGTTCATCTTAATGCCAACTGTGTAAATAATTATCGATAAGATGCTTATGATAAGCCGTTGTTTGTTTACTTTCAAGCTCTGCTTCCTTTAGTTGCTTGACGTGTCGCGTGTGCCTGTGAAGCAGCCTGTGAGCGCCAGCACACACACATATCACGTACATCTCGACATGTGAAAGTGTATCTCTATATGTTTTCATCGAAGTTGTTCGCTATATTGATCCATCAATAGAGTTTGTGATGTAGTCAAATGTTTACAAATACAAGCCATTTAAAGGTCATTTCTGGTTAATGATGTCAGAATTTACCAGTATTTTGGACTGGATGTGTGAATGCTCTTTTCCGGAAAAATTCCGTAACGTCCTCGCCTGTGTGAACAGCGCTTTTTTTAAATTAACGGTAAAGTGGTTTCGGAAATTTTCCAGATATTTACCGGTATCAGTGTGTGAAAGTGGCTATTGTCTTTCTATCTCTTTATATCTCTGAAAAACAAAAACATTTATGAAGTGTACTTCACACAGGTGAGTGGGCTTGACAAACCACCTGTTGACACACTCTTCTCTCTCTAAAAAGTTAAACACACTTCTCCTCCTTACTCTAGCACTTAATTCCCTAAGCACAAACCGTTCCTGTGTACAAATAGCCCTTCTTGTGTGTATTTCTTCTCTATATTCAATCGCTGAATGCCTCCTCGCTTGCAAATGGCTTTGCAAAGTCAAGCTGCTAAATGACTAAGTGTAAATGTTTTACAGGAGTGTAGATGTGCCGGTGCGCAGCAGAATGAGCCGGAGGAAGAGGAGGAACAGCCGCAGGAGGAAGAGCTCCAGCAGCAGTAAACGTGAGTGTGGATCTAAATGCGTCTGAGGGTCCACGTGTGCAGGATTATCAGCTAAACTCTGTCTGAGTCACGCTTAACCCATGCCTGATGCACAACCCAGACACGAGAGCCCGATTTACACACACACCAGCCCACAATGTGCTTCATTACAGTAAATGAAGCACATTACAGTTCACATTAAGGCACATCTCCTAATTTATCATTTGATTTTTAATCTCATTTATTTGGTCAGGGAGTCATTCATTCATTTTCCTTCAACTTAGTCCCTTATTTATCAGGGGTGGCCACAGCAGAATGAACTGCCAACCATTCCAGCATGTTTTTATGCAGCAAACCAGTACAGGGAAATTTCAGAGATTAGTGTAAAATACAGTTGGCACTTAATTTAATGTACAGTATTAGCACTCAGAAGATTCTTAGGTAAAGTTGTGCTCATAAGTTTGCACACCTCTTGCTAAATATATACAAATATTATCATTTCAAATATGAGGGATCATACAATTTCATGTTGTGCTTTTTGTCCCACTTTTTCTCAAAACTAATGTTTATTTACAATTAAACTTACTAGCCCATTAAAATATTATTGAATTTCCTCGTTCAAAAGTTAACATGAATTTTTATTGTCTGACATTACCAGGATGATACACATATTAATGTTTAGGGATAGTTGTTCTGGAGTTTCTTGTTATTTGTTATTATTCTAATTAGTTAAAAAGTTAAACATTTAGGATAATGTTATTTTTGGAATGTTCTTAGTACATTTAAAACATCCTATTTTTTTATATGATGTATTAACATGATTTTTTTGTTATAATGGAGACTTTTCACAAGACACATTTAACAGTCATCATAATCTTAAATCCCTGAAAATGTTTCACATTTGTTTTTTTTTAAACAATAGTTGAAGTCAGAATTATTCGCCCCCCTTTGAATTTTTTTCTTTTTTAAATATTTCACAAATGATGTTTAACAGGGCAAGGACATTTTCATAGTATGTCTGATAATATTTTTTCTTCTGGAGAAAATCTTATTTGTTTTATTTCAGCTAGAATAAAGGCAGTTTTAAAATTTTTTATGAACCATTTTAAGGTCAAAATTATTAGCCCCATTAAGCTATATATTTTCCATAGTCTACAGAATGAACCATCTTTATACAATCACTTGCCTAATTACCCTAAACTGTCTAGTTAACCTAATTAACCTACTTATACCTTTAAATGTCACTTTAAGCTGTATAGAAGTGTCTTAAAAATATCTAGTCAAATATTAATTACTGTCATCATGGCAAAGATAATATAAATCAGTTATTAGAAATGAGCTATTAAAACTATTGTTGAGAAATGTGTCTTCAAATTCACACTGTGCAAAAGACATATTGAGTTGAGGCAAATTCTTTTACTTATTGGAGCTTAGTTTGCCACTTGAGCATGATAAAATGATCATTAAATGTAAGAATGGTTTTTAAACCACAGCGGTTCAAACTGTAGTTCTGCCGAGTGACTAAAAAGTTATCAGCATCATGGTAAAAAACTGTACATTTCTAGTCAAACCACGCCTCTGCAATCTCATACCAAAAACGAAAATAAGGGCAGTATTAGCTATAAATGTGGGAGAGCGTTGATGTTATGTGATTGTATTGTATTGCACAATTATATAGAACAATTAAATGTTGATTTAAAATCAAAAAGTAATTCACAAATATTTGAAAATGAGATGATTCATCTATCTATGCGGTGTAAACTGGCCTTAAAAAGCACCATCTTTTAGATGTTAAGGCAAGGTTCTGACTCTCTGATCCTTCTTGTCAAAGAGTACGGGTGTAACCCCAGTGTCCTGGCCAAATTCCATCCATATGTTGTTTTCAGTCGTGTCCTACTAGTAATCCCTATCCATTGACTTGTCTCAATCACTCACCTGTCCTCACCTCCTATCTGCTTGTTAAGTTGTGGCATGTTAAATACCATGCTCGTGTTGTTTTCCGGTCCATGTCTCTACTCATTTAAATTGATAAAACTCTTTTGCAATAGCCATTTTTGCCCTATTTACTTACATCACATATTAAATCATTTACATTATCACAGTTAATCATAGTTAAAGTTGCTAGTGCAGCTGAAGTTAGACCACAAAAACAACTGAATGGAATTTCAGTAGAGAGCATGGCATTACTGAAGATTTTTCTCATTCCTTTTGTCATCAGAAGATGTTTAAGGTGACCCTGAGCATGGAAAAATATGCATCATGTGTGATTTGTGCTAACTGTTGTTAGAGTTTGATATACTGCAGTTTGAGTATAAGT
Organism: Danio rerio; assembly: GCF_049306965.1. Classification (NCBI taxonomy): domain Eukaryota; kingdom Metazoa; phylum Chordata; class Actinopteri; order Cypriniformes; family Danionidae; genus Danio; species Danio rerio. The sequence goes on from NC_133185.1 coordinate 6,104,385, forward strand.
ATGGGGTTGATTGTGTTACTTTTTAAAATAGGATTCGGGTGATGATGTTAAATGTATTTGTGTTACTTGTTCCCTTTTATGTGATAAATGTGATGATGGTGAATGTAATTGATTGGTGAAGCCAAACACAAATTTCCACATGTGGACACTAAACAGTCAAAGTCAAAAATTGACTTCAATATCTGGAGTACGTATCAGATGTACATAATTGATTACGTTACTCAAGTATGCCCATGTAAGTTGCACAAGTGTCCACTACTAGTGGAACATCTGAATGGGTTTAAGTGTGGTTTATTTATAAACTAATTTCGAGAGGATCACGTGCTTATGATCAACACGGCTGGCACTTCGTTAGCTCCGTAATCTGCCCTAGTAGATGATTACGGAAGCATTATATATAACCAGAGTTTTCCACTCCAGTTATCTTCGTCTTGAAGTTTCCCCTCCTTCCCTTCTACTTCCCACCCTTTTTTCGGATAGGGCGACATGGTATCCCAGTGGCTAGCACTGCTGCCTCACTGAAAGAACACAGCTGGTCCAACCTCCTATGGGGCCGGTTGGCATTTCAGTGCGGAGTTTTGATGTTCTCCCCGTATTCGTGTGGGTTTCCCCTGGGTTCCCCGGTTTCCTCCCACTGTCCAAAAGCATACACCATAGCTAATTGACTAAGCTAATCGATCTGCCTTCTGGCCTCTGTCCATCATTGCCTCCTAAACTCTCCCCATATCATAATTGGCTTCATCAGTCTCTCTCCTCTCCACCAATCAGCTGGTGTGTGGTGTGCGGTCTGGCGTAAAATGGCTTATTATTATTATTAATCCAAATTATCACCAAAGACAACCCTAGTTTACACTTCTCACACAGCGACAAGCAGGGGAGTTCTTGAGACCTACCTGAGCTCAAACTTCCCTGTCACCCTTCTAACAGGAGGGAGCCCCGGGCTTGAGGATATTACGAGCTCAGGGCTCTCTGCCGGGACAGCTTGCCAATTACACTTTATTGATTATCAGCTAACTGTGAACTCTTGAAATGGAATGCAATAAAAAGTAATTTGCTTAGCTTACAGCAGGGCTATCCAATTGGCGGCCCGTGCGCCGAACTCAGCCCCTGACGCAATTAGTTCCGGCCCTCCAATTAGTGTGACCAAGACATCAAAAATAAATTTAGTTCAGTCAAAAAATGGCCACTATAGTTATGAAGTGACATGCAATACAGAACGAGGTGCAGTGATGTGACATTAAGCGAGAGAGTGGCGCGAGCAGCCCAAAACATTTGGATATGTTTGTAGAAAAGGCTTTTTGTACATGGAATGAAACTGCTGCAACTAAACAAAGTTATGCCAACTGTGCGCTAGTTAAAAGTTCTGAGCTTGCACATTGAGGCTAATACTGTCACGGTACATTGAAAGGATGGAAACAAAAAGGTAGGATCCAAATTTTTTAATGAAGAAATAATAGTGCAGATAACAGAAAAACAACAGGACGTCCAAAAATCAAAGTATCAAAACAACAATAAAAAACAAAACAAGAAACTAAAGCAAGGTACGGGAACACAGCACATGAACAACATACCATACAAAGACACGAGACTCAGCAACATCAAACGGGCACAGGGTGTATAAATAGTCCAAACAATCAATAATGATTCAGCTGCGTGTGTGATCAGTGGAAGTGAAACCTGGTGTATGTGTAGCAGAATGAAGGGATTTGTAGTTCATGACGTTCACCAGCGATCTCTGCAAAACTTGATTGCCGGTGAACATGACAAAAACACACGCATGCTGGATTAACTATAGCAGCGAGTCGTTCACATATTGTGTCTTTTTTGCGTGCAAGTTTGTTTTTTCTAATGTAAGAATATTTGCCAGTATGCGCCCTCAAGTGGAGCAGCGCACTTGCGGCTTTCCGAGCACACCCAGAGAAAACAAATCACACTATAGTGGTGAGAGTTGTGCGTGGCGTTCAGTGCAATGTAAACAAAAGATATGTTAGGGGAAGTATTATAAAATGATTATGTATGTATGAACGCAGATGATAACAACAGTTAATTTAAATACTTAATTAATATAAAGCTTAAACTCACATTAGATGTGATAACCGTGAAACCATGATTATACTTCAGACTATAATCAAACAACCAAAATCTATAATGCACTTCAAAAAATAACTTATGAATGTGTCTGAATGTAGAAGAAGCCTACTTAAGCAATAGACTGAAATACAACATTTGAATATGTTTGTAAAAAAAAAAAAAAAAAGCCTATTGTACAATGCAGTGATGTTATATAGTTTCAAAATACAACATATTAACATTTTAATATAGAAAAAGCCAACGCGGGTCTCTTAAGAAGCAAAAATACAACATATTGGCTCTTTTATGCTGTTGTGTCATCACTCATATTGCAAGTCATATCTATCCGGCCCCTCATTTGGGATGCTTTTCATGAACTGCCCCCTGTCCAACTAATTGAATAGCCCTGCAAGGAATTATTTGGTTTGAACAAATTGTAAGACATCAAGTCATTTTCAACTTAAGGGAATCGCTTGTCACCCCCAACTGGCAGTTCTAGTGTTATGTTTATTAGGGATGGACTGCATTTTCATATGAGCGCTTAGGAACTACAATGTTGTGACATCACAATTGCAAATTGGTGCAAGAGTTGACATATTTAAGAGTTGATCGATTTTCTGTCAAAATCAAGGGGTCAAAAAGAGTATGACAATGTAAGCTTCCCCTAAATACTTGATAAAGTGGAACACACTTTAAAACGGAAGTGGGGATTCCCCTGAGGGGAAGTGCTTAGAGAGGTTTGTGAGTGGAACGCAGTCATACTCAGTCTGTGCTGCACATGGTGCTCGGTAATATGAGACCTGACATGATTGTAAAATGCTTTGAGTAAATAGTAAAAATTGTCATAAAAGGCCCTCATCCAGATATTAAAAGAGATCTGTTTGATGTGTGCTCATTATTTTTGAGGGAACTTTCATTTTTTGACAAAAGTTAAGCAAATTCTTATAAAAATTTGTAAATAAATCTTTAAATCTTGTCTTTTTCCTTAAAAACTGAACAAAGATTATATTGCAACAAAAAAGAAACATGAAAAGATAGTTATGTGCATCTAATGCATCTAAACCTCTTCTCTTTTTCACACAGAATGCATCTCTCCATATAATTTCCAAAGGCAAACTGTGATGGACGCTGTGGTTCATGGGGAGGATTTTGCAGAGAAGGGAGAAACGGACTCTTTCTGTAAAGAACATATAGTGTCAGAGTCTGAAGATGAGAAAGAGACAGAGGCTCCAAGCATGGAGAAAGAAAACGAATCCACGAGTAATGAAGATTTCTTCGAAGACAGACAGATGAGGGACAGGCAAATGCCAATCTCAGAATCAGTGAGCAGAGATCCGGGGTTGAAGATAACTCATTCACTGACCTTCGATAATTTTGGACTGACTTCTCCCAGAGTTGTGTTTGAACGGTGCCATGAGGCTCCTCTAGGAGGAGCAGTTAGCAGTGTGATAGCTGTTACAACCACTGAGGTCAAGTGCATGGGCCCGAACGTGAGGCTTGAGATCAGTGAAGTAGTGACGTCAGATGATTCAAACTTCAAGACGACCGTTACCTTTCAAAACGACAGAGGAGAAGAGACTCATTTCACAAGCCGAATGGAGAAACATCAGAATCACAAAAATCCCCAAATCTACTCATGGACTCAACATGGAGCACATTACCAACAAAATGTAAGCTATAAGATTAGCATCGCAGAGCTAAATGCGGAGTCGTCATGCGCTTCCAAGAGCCAGAGCTCATGGGATGATCCTGAAGAAGTGGCTTGCCGTAAAAGCTGCTGTAAAAATAACTTTCATTGGGGTGGCCAAACTGACACTGATTTCACTCTGGTCGATGGATCTTCCCGATGTTCATCGCTCTCAGATTTTTGGCAACGTCAGAAACAGCCATCACTGCCTACCAGCCCCAGTAATGAGGCATTATGGGATATCCCTCCACCTGAACAATTCGCTGATGGGAACAGCAGTGCATTGGATGTTCTTGCAGAAAATGTTGCGTCATGTCAGATCAGTCCCAGAGAAAACTTCATTAACCAAGACAACATCAATTGCACACAAACAGCGTCTGAGGTCCCCTTATGCAAAGAGTTTATCCGCCAGAATACATTGGAGGAGAATAATGAGCCAAGGTACTGTGAAGAACTATCTGAAGCAAGTCCTCATGAACATTTATTCATGAGCCCCAGAGTTTCAATCAACAGATCCTCTTTCACTAAAAACTTTATCAACAATCATGAAAGAAAGACACGCTTGCGCAACAACAGCATTGCCATTCTAGAAACCAAAACACATCCTGCAGGCTACATGGAGATACCTCCCAAAAGACGAAAGACTTTCCCAGGAGTATCGTATCTTATGAGCCAAGCCAGAGACAGCATTCCCTCATACAGAGAGTCGTTTTCTTCTGGCACGCTGTCTTCCTTCTTCATGCAGTCTCTTCCCTGTCAAGCAGAGAAGATGGGCAGATTCTTTGCAGAAGATGAAAGACTCCGTCCAGTTGGGAGTCGCAAATCTTCCAGTAGCAGTAGCTACAGGCCGAGCTCAAGCTCTACAACTGGTCCGGACTCTTTTGGTCCAAAATGTAGAGCTTATAGCACGATCAAAAACCCTTTTTATCCATCCAGGTCAGATGAAAGTCCAGAAGAAGTCTTCTTTAGAGGTGAACAGTATCATGAGCAGGAGCATCTAGATGAGATGGTGGAGCCCAGTTTGGAAGCCGATGTTGGGATGATGTTTGCTGATCTAGACAGCACCTCTGGGGGACATACTGAGCTGAATGAAGTCAGCGAGAGTGGATTTGATGAGGAGATGGTGGAACTGGACGAGTCCATTTCTGCAGGCAACACCATGGACAGTCATCAAAGGGAGCTTCTTATTCATGTCATCCCACCTTCACTGAGCAACTCTGAAGAAAAAATCAACGAAGGAATACACTACAGCCTCAAGCCCAACACATTTGAGGAAGATGAGACTGAAGGCTTGATGCGAAGAGCATCAGTGATGACAATAATCACTGGGGATAACGAGCAGAGATTTCTACAAGGCAACTACGTCTTCTCACTCGATGGGGAGGTTTCGCCGGATGCTTTGAGCCCAGTAAGTGAGTCTCCAACTGGGTCTCCAATAGAGGACCTCGGCAGCATTAGAGAAGGTGTAGAAGAGCTTCAGGATTCATCCCAAGCACCAAAGACAACAACTGTACAGATGAATATGTCCTCTCAGTCGCCGAATGCAACCCTGGATAAAATAAGCAGAGATGTCTGTAGAACACCAAAAGTGTATAAAAATGATTTGTCTGAACGGCCAAATGCCTCAAAAAGTAAGTACTGAAATGTCTGATACTTTCTTAAAGGTGGTGAGGGATTGAGGTTAAGGGCTTAGAAGTTAAGGTTATAGGTTAGGTTTGTTTGGGATTAGGGATAGGGTCACTGGTTGGTCACAACCAAAAAGATATGTCCTGTTAAAAAGAAATTGGGTGAATCAACTAAAGTCATTTCCATTTAATATATTGTAGTGCATTGATAGTGATAGGATACCTCTAGGGTGGCCATCTGTTCATGGGTGTGAAATCATGAAAATAGGCTTTGTTTAAATGGGCTATATACAGTAGGCAGAATTCCCACATCCTTGTTATTAGTGACTCTGATGGCCGTTAACTGAACTGCAGCCTGCATTTTATTGCTTTAGCAATTTATTGCTCAAACTCTTTTGCGCAAAACATATTATACAAGAGACCGAGCATGATCTAACATCCAGATATACCCACAGTAAGGTTCCTTTTGTTTATTTGGTTGAAAAGAAATGGGAAAAATCAATGTAGTTATGGTTGAAAATCACGATACAAGTGTAGCAGACTTCAAATGGACTTCCCTCTCAAACACGGTCACACACACAGATGAGGTGGAGAAACACTGATTTATTCCCTTAACAAAACAGTCAGTATAGTTTAACACCGGAAACTCTCTCAATCCTCTGCTTCACCATCTGCGTGCACCACGCCACTCAGCAGGCACACAGAGAAAAATGTATTTTCCTATTTTAAACATTTAAATGCCAATAAAAACAAAATCACATAAATTACATAATATAAATAAAATATGTAACATTAAATAACTGTTAATTGTAAATTGCATTAATTTTTGATCACTGATAAAATAAAACCCTTTTTGTTTGCATTAATTGAATTATTAAATATTATAAATTATTATAAAATATTATATAAAATATTATAAAATCTGCCACGACACAATTAAATGACACCAATACTGTAATTTAAACTGATTTACATATTTGAATCCTTAAAATAACAAGCCAATAACCAAAACAACATACCTTAACAAAACAGTGAGGCACAGTCAGTATAGTTTAACACCGGAAACCCTCTCAATCCTACATGAAAAATACACGTGCAAATGAAAACTCTAAAATCACAATAAACACACCATTTAAAGTAAAATATACTCATCACAACAATACACATTACAACAGAAACCCTAAACAGCATTTTAGTGTCAAAATATAATGATTGTGACTGCAAAGGGATAATAATTGTAGGATTAGAGGAGAGCGAAAATTACCTCTGCTTCACCATCTGCGTGCACCACGCGACTGAGCGCGGGCACACAGAGGGAAGCTTTAACATTCACCCAGTGTCACACTATTTACAGCCCCACCTACAACAAACATAGGAACTCTCGAAATGAATAAAACAAAACTTTAGGTGCAAGTTTTGCTGAAGTTAACTAGTACTTGCATATAAAAATAAATAAATAAATCTCTCAAATGAATCGGCCACACAAGCATAACCAACATAGGCTTTTTCTGAAAACATGGCCCTATATCTCTTTCTGTAGATCACGAATTATGTAGCTAGAAGTTCATAGGGCGGCGTTTCGTCTTTAAAACAAATGCTACGGGGTGGTATGATGATTTTTTATTTTGCACTTTCGGCTTTCCCTGTTTGTCCAGTTGGCTTGCTATATTTGTTGGCAGACTTGAGACACTCGAAGAAGAACAATTCCAGAAAGTGGGTAAGACAAAGACAGAAACCAAAAAGAATTAAATAAACAAGTAAATAACAGGGTGAGAATATGGTAAAATATGCAAATGCAGTAAAAATCAGGGGAGGGCTTTTCTATTCCTGGATTGCTTTTTAAAACTGTCGGCAGAGTTTAGGGAAAGGGGTGGGCGTATTAATCTGTGCTTTTGAAACCACTATTGGTTGGGTTTAGGAAAGGAGGAAGGTGAATCAGTCGATCGGTCAGTCAGTCAGTTAGTCAGTAAGTCAGTTAAAAGCGGCCTCTGGTGGATTTACGCATGAACAGCAGGTGTGAATGCGCTCGTGAGAGAAATTTGAGATCTCAAAAAGTGTACACAGCTGCCTCCGGTGAATTTGCAAAAACAAAAACTGCAAAAAAAAAAATGTAGCTCCTTGGATTTGGTGCTTTCCAGAAATGGATATCGCGGTACATTTTCAGAATGAGCCTGGGTTGAGCATAACATTCAAATCAAGGATTTTTTGTTCTCAAGTTTGTGGTCGCTAAAAAGTATTTTGGAGTGTACCTGGCATAAGTGGAAGTTTTAGATGAATATGTAAATATGTGATGCATGCTTTGTCTCAATAACCAGACAGACACACAACACAAAAATATGTTATATGAGCAGGTTTGTCCAGGTAGTTATCAAAATAAATAATTTTAGAATTGAAGCATACATTTAAAATGTCAAAAATATAACAACAGGCAAATATGCCTAATGTAAAAATGTGATCTTAAACCTGAAAAACATGTGAAAACACTATTGTATAAGTCAGGGATACCCAAATTCGGTCCTAGAGAGTCGGTGTCCCGCTTAGTTTAGTTCCAACTTCCTTTAACACACCTACTTGAAGAAGACCTTGATTAGATGGTACAGGTGTATCTAACTGGGGTTGGAAATAAATTTTGCAGAACACTAGTCCTCCAGGACCGAGTTTGTGCACCCTTGGTATAAGTGTTTTGTTGGCCTTGGCTTTACAGTGTTGTATTAATCAACTCTATTCATTTTTCTTTACTCTGTCACACTGTAGATACATTAGAGGTCAAAGAGCACCTAAAGCCTCCAACAGATTCCATTCATAAAGATTCAGAGGATCATTCAGACCACTGGGCAAAGAGACGTAAACTCTTCAAGGAGAGCAAACAGCGTAGTTCTGCAGGAGGAAATTCAATATCTAGCAATATCACAGAGGAATCGGGTAATCACCTACACCCATGCTCATTGAAGGATTAGTTCACCCAAAAATGTAAATTCTGTCATTAATTGCTCAATTTTTATGTTGTTTCAATCCACCTGAGAGATTCGATTATCATCTGAACACAAATTAAGATAATTTAGATGAAATTCAAGGAGCTCCCTCATGCTCTATAGACAGACAAAACAAAAAGATTGTCAAAACCTTCCATGTCTCTTCAATGGTTCGGCTGTAATCACACAAAGCTCCATCTTCTCTTCTACATCAGGTCAGAGTGCACATTTAATACCGGCAATAAGGCTACGTCATGAAGAATGAATTTGTCATGACAGTGTGAACAGCCCAAACCACAATGGAATCTGATCTTTTCAATCCTATTTATCCTACTTTCATATGTGGTATTAAGTCTGATACTGTGTTCATACCAGACTCGGAACTTCCTATTCACGCTTAAATAGACGCGTGAACATTTTGAGTTTACTCCCTTCCTTCGCATGTCAAAATCCACTTTATTCGCTCATCAAATTCACTTCACATCAGATGTGGATTTATATCATGGGCAAGGCTTCTGTCTGCTCGATGACTGTAGCTGCGTTGCTAAATGGCTAACGTGGATTTTATTGGAGAGTATAAAACTGAATAACATGGAGAGAATAACTGTGTTTATGTTATGAAGGCTGAAAAACAGCGCTGATTCATTTGGAGCCGTGTCTGAGTCCGCTAGATCCTTTTAGTGGTGCGCCCTGCTCTGTGAGCTCATAAACTTTCCATAAACTTAACCTGGAAGATGGAGGCTTTCAGTGGTGCTTCTGACTGAGCCGAGCCCAGTTTGATCAACTGTTGCCCGGTGTCAGCAGGAGGATTTCCCCCTGGGACACCAACAACAAGCGCTACGTCATAAGCATGCCCTTGTAAGAGAAAGCTCCTGATTGGTTAACGCAGCGTGAATGTCTGATGAAGTTCAGATTTTTGAACTTGAGCGTTTTGCGCAAAACACGTGTTAAGAGCGTCAGTCGCGTCAATCGTGCAAAACGCTCAATTTGCGCCCCTTTAATCGCATGCAGGATATCTATTCGTATATTTGCATTGACTTTATATGTAAATCACTCGTGCTTGACGTGCTTTTTCTGCGTCTGGTGTGAATGCAGGCATGACACAGATCTGATGTTTAGCAATGCGTCTGCGTTGTTAATGGTCATGTTGGAGTTCATGTGACTTTTATATACTTTTTGATTAACGCATTATTTTGTACTGGTTCATGCTGCAAACACTCTTTACTCCTTAGTGGCATAGCAGAACACAGGGCAAATACTTTACCCCAAAAAACTAAGGTTGTTCATTTTGAATATTTTCTGAATGACTTGGGAGCCAAACATTAACCATTAAACAGTAACCAAAAAAATGATTGTTCGTTAAAAATACCACCATAATAAAATTGCATATATAAAAAGAATAAAATATATTGGCCTACATGAAATAGCTTCATTTTACATAAATAGTAACTAGATGAACAAAACCAAATGCAACAAGTTTAATGCTCTTTTTAAACTTTTGTTGTAGTGAAGGACAAAATCTTTCAATATGCCGGTATAGGCAACATTTTCCTGCTATCATTTTGCTTAGACTTACTTTCCTATGGGAGAAATGCTTAATACTTTATTAACTGCGACTCGTTTGTGTCCTGACCACATGTGGTTGGTTGTTTACTATATCAATAAAGTGTTTAGACTTTTAAAAACACAGTCCATGAGCATTGTTCTTATGACATTTTTTTTTACAGGAGGAAAACACTAATTACATCCAAACACTTCAAATATAGTCTGCGTTAGTGAATGCAAGGCTAATTATGAAGTCCAGGAATAACACTGTATGACAACGCTTCAGATGACTGTTATAGCCTACAGCTAATCAATCTGTCAAATTCTGGAGTGCATTACAGCTCTAAAGAAAAATTTAAATGATAAATGATCTCAAATAAAACAAATACATTTATAGAGATTGTATGTAAGTATATAATTTTATAATACCAAAAGGCAACTGACTGTGTAAATCCACATAAAACAGAACAAAAATACGATGTATATGCCAAGTTCAGTGGCTAATCAGCCGGAATCAGCTGAGGTGAAGTGACGGCGACCAGCGAGACCTAGCTGTCACTCAAGTGGCCACGCCCTTAATTATGCAGACTTAATAAAACCTAATATAAGGGAAACAAGTTAAAAGTTATTAAAAATTCACCCCCCCTCACAGTTGTCTTGAAGGGTAATATTAGCTATATGAACCAAAATCGTTTTATGTACCAGGCTGTACACCTTTTTTTCTGCTGTAAAGTTGGCCATTTTAAAAGCAGGGTCAATAGAAATTTGCTACTAGTGGAATTTCGATGAATTGCAATTTCAGTTACTTCCGTATTTACTTTAAGAGGGAGAGCGGGAGGTTGCTATTTGGTTTTGACTGGACACAGCATATTCTGTTTATAACAAATTAACATGAATTAACAGTAGGCTAGAGTCTCCAAACAATATAATTGTTAACACCGGACGTGATTCCAGCCCTTGCAGTTCAACCTGCGGATTAACTCTTGATAACTTTACTACACACCTTTGGTCAGTGAGAACCATGATCTGTTCACACAAGAAATCTGATACTAGCCACATTTATAGCAGCAGTGTGAACAGCTATGCAAAATAAATCAGATCTGATAAAAAATAACATTTTATTTGTGTTCCAACGCTAAGTGAATGTCTCAGGGGATTGAAACAACATAAGAGCCAGTAATTAATAACAGATTGTTAGTTTTTTGGGTGAACTAATCCATTAAATTCCATTTAAATTCATTCAGAAAGAAATATATGAAGTAGACACAATTAATGTATATTTGCTGCTCTGCTGCCAAGCCATAACATGCAATACAAAAAGCTGAAAAATCTAAAGTGCTCTAGCTGAAAAAACACTAAAATAGATTTAACAAAAAACGAATTGAGTGCTGTTTTGAATATTGTTTTCTGTTTGTTTCATCATTTAGACACAATGAACTCTGAGGACACTCGTTCGGTGGATATGTCAATGCGAGATATTGAGGACAGAGGATTTTACACTGAAACATTTCACTCAGTTTCATGGATATACCATGGGGCTGAGGTCACCCAGAACGACAGTCCACACTGCCTCAGAAGCTGTGCTCGACCAGCAGCAAGTGAGTCCTTAGCAGACTAATATAAAAATAAGCTAGAACTGACTATTTATGATTTACAGTGTTTAAAGATGCATTTCTTTATACATTTCAGTTCGTGAGCGGACAGTAAAAATCTGCAAAGGTGTGGGCGAGTATCCCTGGGGCTTCAGAATTCAGTTCTCCAAACCCATAGTGGTTACTGAAGTGGATACAAGTAAGTCATTAATATTATATATCCAAACTCTAATGCACAAAAGCAAATATGTCTGTAAAAACGATTAGAAATTCACTGAGGGTTATATTTGATCTTCATTCTTGATTCTTTATACCAGTGGTTCTCAAACTTTTTTCACCAAGTACCACCTCAGGAAAAAATTGTCTCTCCAAGTACCACCATAATCACCAGTATTGAAATAAAGTAGCATAGTTGGCCAAATTAAGCAGCTACAGCACTGCACAGTTTGAAAAGGAGTCATATTCATTGAACGAAATTATACTCCATACAAAATATGACATTTTTCATAAATAAAACGGAAATAATTAATAATTTTTAGTTCAACCCGGTACCAATTGATCTATTGACTGGTGCCGGTCTGTGGCCCGAGGGTTTGAGAACACTGCTCTAGCAAGTATCTGCTTGCAAGAACCACGCACCTAGTTTTGCGCCAATTGAATTGATTTTTAGCAGCTGATGATGCGATGCACTAAAGTAAACATTTTATGCACATCGCTTTGATTGTAGGCTTGCAGCCAAAAGCTGATCTCATTGGTGTTATTGTATGCATCAAATTCATTACTCAGTGATTCCTCCGCGTACCACTAGAAGTAAGCCCACGTGCCACTAGTGGTACACGTACCACAGTTTGAGAACCACTGCTTTATAAAATTTTTATTAGTGCTGTCAATCGATCAAACAAAACAACTAATTAATCTGCCTTTTATGCAATTAATCGAGATTAATCGCAATTAAAAGACTGAAACTTGTAATTTTGGCGATTCAAATGTGAAATTAATGTTAACTCTAGACAAAAAAAATATTTAAATTCAAAATATGATTGTTTATCAGAATTTTTGTTCAACTAGTAACAAAAGCCATCAAGATTCTCAAACTGTTGGCTTGAAAGCCATATTTGTTACAGAAATAAAAACATAGGCATGTAAGTGCCATTTAAATTTCAAAACAATCAATGCCAATAACAAACAAATTGATTTCCATGTTGGATTCTAAGTGGACTGCAAAAAAAATCCAAAATACAGGCATTGCAAATATAGAAATTGAAAAATTATAATAATTAAATATTAAATATAAAAAAAAACAATTGAAGAGTTTGGTTGCAAAAAGCGATAAACGCCATTTTTTGACATTTGGATTTTATTATTGGAAAGGTTTAGATGTACCTTAATATATGTGTAAATTGCTGCCAATAACAACATTTAAGAATGTACATTTTACCTACTACAAAATGCATTTTTTCACAAAACACGATATCCGCCAGACCAGTTCCTTTACAAAGTGCGATATAACAGTTATAAAACGTTCATACCGATCTATTTTTATTCCTCTTTTTCTGTTAATTTTTCTCATTTGCTGTATATTTTATTGATTTAATAATGTTAATATATTACATACTTTATACAAATGTCAAGCCAATAAAGCAACTTAGAGAGAGAGAGAGAGAGAGACCTTTACCTGTCAGTGGGTGCACATGGCTCCTAAATAGCAAGTGCGAGAAATAGTGGATTTCATTCATTTCAACAGCCTTTTTTAAAATAACTTTAATCCATTGAAAAGAAAAGGTGTCATAATAAATAAAAATATAGATAAAAATCAAATTATTTTTTTATTTGTCGCATGTAGTTGACCATTTATGTGCTGTGGGTAAAACTTGTTTCAATCCGGCTACAACCGCAAGTGTATTTCAAACCTGTGGGAAGCCCTGCAGCTGATCCAACTAATCAAGGTGTTCAAGACTACTAGAGACTATTAAGCAGGTGTGAGGTGGTTGAAGCAAAAATCTCTATAGCTGTGGCCCTCCAGGAATTGAGTTTTAGACTGTTGGTCTATATGAAATTATGTTCATGTCATGAACTGTTTTATTCAAAACACTGAGATCACAAATATAGTAGGATACAGATGTTGGTGTGCTTTGCTTCAGATGGACCAGCAGAGGAAGCAGGGCTGCAGGTTGGAGATTTTGTGCAGGCGGTAAACGGCACGGATGTCACCAGTGTACCACACTCAGAAGCAGCTGATCTCGCACGCCAAGGTAGGTGGACGCTCTCAGACAGCTCTTAGTTTTCTCATAGACAAGGTTCATTTTTAACCCTAGTGGTATATCTAGACTCTCATGCACAGTCAAACATTTGCAAACATTAGCAAGGAGAGATGTTAGAAGTGTCTTAAGTGCAAGAATACTCCGTATTATTATTGTAACTCGGGGAGTGACACAAACAACAGAAGTTTGGTTTATTCGAAGTCAGGCAAGCAATGGTCAATATGGGTGCAAACAGGTGTTTAGAGGCAGTCGTAATCATAATCGTAGTCAAAGTATCAGGCTAGAGGTTGGAAGGCAGGCGGCAGACAGGGAGAACTGAATAAACAAGGCTTGGTCAAAACACGGGAAAACAAGACAAAGAAAACGCGTTGTAGTGCTACTTGACAGATAACAAGACTCGGCAACGTGAATGAGTGTGTGTGCTGCTTAAATAGTGTGTGTAATCAGTTTTTGACAATCCTCAGGTGGTGAGAGTGTAATCAGTCTAAACGAGAAAGCAGGTGTGTGTGTGTGTGTGGCATGACTGAATATGTAGTCCAGGGGTCACCAACATGGTGCCCACGGGCACCAGGTAGCCCGCGAGGATCAAATGTGTTGCCCGCAGGCCTGTTCTAAAAATAGCTCACCACAGCGCCACTTACCAGTAAGCTTCATCTAATATAGAAGTAATCATTTAAAAATGTAAATATTTGCAGAGAAATATAAAAATAAAGTGTTGCACATTGATACATTAAATACAGGGTATTTCCTACCCTGTTAAATCATTGTTGATAACTTTTGTGAGTATCATTAACATGATCAGTGTCTTCACATGGATGAATATCATTAATTATTACCAAAAACATAAAGTATAATTAAAAGTAAATTGAGCAAATTTGTTATTTGAGAAGTGTTTATCAAACTGGTAGCCCTCCACATTAATCGGTACCCAAGAAGTAGCTCTCAGTTTCATTAAGGTTGGTGACCCCTGATGTAGTCCATTTACAAGCAGATTTGTAGTTCCATGAGAGTGAATGTTTTCCAGCGAAATCTGGTGGTTAGAGGTCGCTGGTGATTGTGACAATTATATTTGGTGATTCTAAAAGTCAGAGACAGTCTGGAGATTTTGAACAGTCTACGCCAGGGGTGTCAAACTCAATTCCTGTAGGGCCGAAGCCCTGCACAGTTTAGTTCCAACCCTGCTCCAACACACTTGCCTGTAGGTTTCAAACAAGCCTGAAGGACTCAATTAGTTTGATCAGGTGTGTTTAATTAGGGTTGGAACTAAACTGTGCAGAGCTGTGGCCCATTTGGAACTGAGTTTGACACCTGTGCTCTACGCTCTAAAAAAATTATGGGTTGCCATAACTCAATGTTGGGTTAATTTTTAAAAATTCTATTTAAATGACACTTGTTAAGGTTGACCTTGTCCTTATTTGACTCAAAATTGGGCTACAACAGCCCAGCATTTTTAGAGTCTAGACAAAGTGTTTCACCCCTGTTGAAAAATCCAGATTAAACCAGCCTAGGCTGGTTGGCTGGTTTTAGCTGGTCGACCAGGCTGGTTTTAGAGGGGTTTTGGCCACTTCCAGGCTGGTTTCCAGCCATTTCCATCCTGGTCTTAGCTGGTCAGGCTGGGAGATGACCAGCTAAAACCAGCTTGACCAGCCTAGCCAAGCTGGGAGTCCAGCCAAAACCAGCTATGTCTAGCTTAAACCAGGCTGGTCAAGCTGGTTTTAGCTGGATTTGGCTGGTAATTTTCCAGCCTGACCAGCTAAGACCAGGCTGGAAATGGCTGGAAACTAGCCTGGAAATGGCCAAAACTCCTCTAAAACCAGCCTTGTCAACCAGCTAAAACCAGCCAACCAGCCTAAGCTGGTTTAAGCTGGATTTTTCAGCAGGGAAATTGAATCGTGTAGGTTTCAACTAGGGGTTTCTAGCTTCATGAACTCATTTTGTGATTTCTGGTTTGAATTATGAAGGCCCAGACCTTTTAACTCTCACCATCGGCTCGGATATTGGTCGAACGCCCAACACTCCACGTCCCGCGTGCAGGGGCTACTTACATAAGCGAACACAGTCGAGTTTCCTGAAGGGCTGGAGAAAGAGATGGTTCGTGCTCAGACATGACTGCTGCCTCTACTACTACAGAAACAAGCGCGTATGTTCAGCTTCTTCTTCTCCATGTTTTTGTCTTGTTGGAACATCTGAAATAGAATGACATACGAAATGAAGCTTTTGTTTTTCCTGCACAGGATGAAGGGAAGAGTCGGGCCTTGTCTGTGATGAGTCTGGAGGGGGCGCTGGTGGAGGCTGACAGCACTTTAGGAAAGCCCTTCGTCTTCAGATGCTGCCCTGTTTCTGGCAACAGAGCTTACTACTTGTGTGCTACATCAAACCAGGAGATGAAAAGGTGAGAACATGCCATGCTTTTTGAGATGAAGAGGTCAATTTGTATATTTGATAACAATTTACAATATGAGGGCACTTGGGAGTAAGGGTGTCACGATTTCGATTTTAAATCGAAATCGATCGAAATTTATACTTAATTTTGATTATCGATTTAAAAAATAGAATCGTCGATGCTGCCACACCCCCATGTCACGTCAGCTTGGCTTGCCAAGCGGGGAAAAAAAGACGCTTGTTGAAGAGCTTGTTAAACTGCAGACGCAAGAGACCCCTCGACAGAGCTTAAACCCTCTCCTCTTTCAATGAAGTCGCCGGTGTGTAAGCATTTGGGATTTCCAGTGAGTTATGTTGACAACGTTCGTGTTGTCGACCAAAAAAACACAGTTTGCAAGCTCTGCTATGTACGTATTACGGTTCGTCCAATAGAAATCACCGGCATCGCGCTCCTCCACTCCGTCCCCGTTGCAAATCCACTCGCGAAAAGTACACACTCAGGCCCTGTTTACACTAATATGTCTTTGTTTTTAAATTGCATTTTAGAACAACAACGTTTTGACATCCACAGTGGCGTGTAGCATTTCTGAGCAGCCCTCCTTCCTCACTACTGCTGAAAACGCACATCACGTGACCACACACACTCAGACACAAACGCACACACACACAGCCATGCGCTCGAGACAGCAGGTCCAGGCAGGGGATCAGTAGACTGCTTCAATCTTTCACTCACTTGTACTTAGTCATTTTAGCGAACACCTCAGATACTGTTGGCTGGTTCCTGTTGGTTCTGCGCCTTTTTTACCGGCGCCATTATAACGACTCAGATCACTGCCTATTCACGAGTCCCGCAGAAAAAGTGATTGACAGGTGGTCATTATGTGTGTAACTTGCCTTTATTCATTTACTGTATGATTTGTTTATGGGTAAAACAAAGACCATGCAGGTCAGGTAGTTTAAACGGTAGGCTACAAATAATTAATTTGTTATTAATGAATTAATTATTCATAATCGAAAATCGAATCGAACCGTGACTTTAGAATCGAAAATGTAATCGAATCGAGGATTTGGAGGATCGTGACACCCTTACTTGGGAGTTTGTGGGTCAGTCGATAACAAGCTGATATATTATTATGTATATCATATTATATATAATATGTATTAGGGTTGCACTGTTTACTGGTACTATGGCAGTTCCATGATACAAAATGGCGGTGCCACTGTAGTTTGTAAACGGTAGTATCGTTATTAACGGTTTATCTACAATGTAATAATGTTACATATGAAAAAGTCAAAATGCTCACCCATTTGTGCAACAATTGACCCTTTTATGTGAATAGACTGTGGAGCCCTTTAAGGTTGCAAACTTTGTAGAATTCACATATTTTATGGTGATGCTTCAGATCAAATCTGAATCAGTTCATTTCTGCTCCTGTCAATACGATTTAGTAGCTACAACAACTGCGACAATCAAGTTAAAATTTAAATTACTTACCTGATAAGACAGGTAAGTAAAAAAGTAAAAAAATAGATTCTGGAAACACTAAAACTAAATTTTTGACCACTTCATGAAGCCTAATTTGGTTAGAAAAATGCTGATTTGATTATTAATGCAAATTTCATTTGGTAAAATGGTAACACTTTACAATAAGGTTCATTAGTTAATGCACTTACTAACATGAACTAATCGTGAACAACACATGTACAGCATTTATTAATCATAACTGAACATTTACTAATGCATTTTACTAATGCAACATCCAAGGCCGTGCTTGTTAACATTACTTAATGCACCGTGAGTTAACATGAACTAACAATAAACAACTGTATTTTCATTAACTAACGTTTACTGACATGAATAAATACTGTAGTAAATGTATTGTACATTGTTTGTTCATGTTAGTAAATGCATTAATTAACATTAACTAATGAACCTTATTATAAAGTGTGACCGGTAAAATTTGTGTCTTTATTTTAATGTATTTTTGTTGGTCAGTTATCTACAAAATAAACAAAAAGAATGAATACATTTTAGGTGATGTGACATGCAAATACGTTTTTCAAAAATAAGGGAATCATTCATTCAATTCAAGTAGGCCTTTTATAACATAAAATATAGTATTTCTGACAATTTTCTTTATTTCATGGATTTGAGTTGTTAATTACAGTATATAGTATACTGTAGGTATAGTATTGTAACATGAATTAATGGTATGGTGACAACCCTAATATGTATATTATTATGTGTAAGAAGAACGTTAAGACAACCAGAAATTTACACAGCTCAATTTAAGAGAAATTGCACAAATAAAAAAAACATTCCACAGTAGCGTGTTTGAGATTGTCAAAAATGTACATGGCGGCCTCAAGTAGATATGTGAAAGTAAAAACCCAGGGTACATATTTTTTGGTTCTCAAAAATGCAGCCCTGGGTACATATATTCAGTCAGCCTTGGATGAATAAATTATTGTATTTGTCATAAAGAACTAAATGAATTTAATATACTGAAGCACTTTTGTTGTATGGCAATGTATCAAATATAAATAAATGTGCTATAATGTGTAATACTTACTGCTGTATGACTCTACAGCTGTCATGATCACCAGCGATGCAGCCTGTGCTGGAAATTAAACTAAAAACTGCTTTTATTCTAGCCGAAATAAAACAAATAAGATGTTTACCAGAAGAAAAAATATAATCAGACATACTGTGAAAATTTCCTTGCTCTGTTAAACATACATTCATTCATTCATTTTCTTGTCAGCTTAGTCTCTTTATTAATCCGGGGTCGCCACAGCGGAATGAACTGCCAACTTTACAAGAACGTCACTGGTTCTAGTCCTTATCAAGCCAGCCAACCTTTTTGTGCGGAGTTTACACATTCTCCCCATGCTCACATGGGTTTCCACCGGCTTCCCCGGTTTCCCCTCACCGTCTATAAGAACATGCAACTTAAGTTAATTGAAATTAACTTAAGTTGCATGTTCTGCATGAAAGTTAATCCAAATTAGACATAGACATGCTCCTAGTAAGTAGTTATTGCTTAAGAACAATCACTATCTGTTCATTAGCTACTACAGCAGGGGAGTTCTCGAGATCTACCTGAGCTCAAACTCCCCTCTCGCCTTGCAAATGGGAGGGAACCACGGGCTTGAGGATCATATGAGCTCAGGGCTTCCTTCCGGGAAAGCATGCCAAACAAGCTGTATAATCAATCATCAGCTAAGTTTGAACTCTTGAAATAAACATTAGAAATTTTGATTTCATGCAGAAAAACTTTTTGGGAAATAATATTAATAATATATTTTATTTGTTTTCCCTTTTTTTCCCCTCAGGTGGCTGGAGGCTATGGGTAGAGCTGTTCATCCCATCACTCAGGTAATTTCCTGATCTTTCTTTAATTTCTTATATGACAGCTCTGTGTGAATGCACAGGATCAGTGAATTAATCAGAATACATTTGGCCAACTGAGACAGAGGTTGTTTACAGTCTTCCAACTGGTTTTAACACATGCTTTCAATAATCCAATCTCAAGTGGTCAATCACAAAACATCCTCATTTCTAACTATTTAAATGCATCTTTTTTTGACCACTCCTGTTTGTATGGTATTTCATCAAGACCCCTCTCTCCTATTCTCTCAAATTTTACATATCTTTCATGAGAGTGCTAATAGTGCACTATACTTGACATACAATTGAAGTCAGAATTATTAGCCCCCTTTTAATTTTTTCCTCTTTTAAATATTTCTCAAATAACATGCAACAGAGCAAGGGCATTTTCAATGTGTCTGATAATATTTTTTCTTCTGGAGAAAGTCTTATTTGTTTTATTCCGGCTAAAATAAAAGCAGTTTTAAATTTTTTTWAAAAACATTTTCGGGACAAAATTATTAGCCCCTTTAAGCTATATTTTTTTCTGATAGTTCAGAACAAACCATCGTTATACAATAACTTGCCTAATTACCCTAACCTGCCTAGCTAACCTAATTAACCTATTTAAGCCTTTAAATGTCACTTTAAGCTTTATAGAAGTATCTTCTAGTATACAAATATCTAGTAAAATATTATTTATTATCATCAAGGCAAATATAATATAAATCAGTTATTAGAGATGAGAGATGAGTAAACTATGTTTAGAAATGTGCTGAAAAAAATCTTCTCTCCATTAAACAGAAATTGGGGAAAAAAATAAACAGGGGGGCTAATAATTCAGAGGGGCAAATAATTCTGACTTCAACTGTATGTGAAATTCTCTAAATTAACATGAACATGCAAAATATGGTCGCTGCAAAAATTGGCCGGATAAAACGATGAATACAAGCAATTGCTCTAATGAAACGAGCTATAGCTCTATATTTACATTTCTGTACTGAGAGGTTTTGATTCTCTATTTTTCTCACGCATTCACATTTTATGAACTTGTAGATCCAGCGTGAACTTTGAAAGGCAACAAAATGCAAAACTTGACATTTGAGCTTGTGTTTCCAGTGTGGCGCATTGATTCAAATGCGCTAGTATGGAACTGAACGTGTTTTTTGCATTGAGAGGCGCCTTCATTGATTGGCTTTCTAATTTTGCGCGCTGCTTATACACCCTGCACGCATTTTAACTGTCTGCTGTGCCTCATGTTTTTGCCATTACACTACTGTATGTCCACCTGCAGCTGAAAAAGTCAACTCTGAGCGAAAAAAATCGTGCTATGTCAGTCAAGTCTTTTATCATTTTCCAATCAAATGAACACGGAGGCGATGTTTCTGCTGAGAAGACAGCAGTGTTTGTGTTGTCAGGACAACTACGAAGACTTTTAAAGATGGAGGAGAGACTAGTGGTCGATGTTTTGAGTTATCTGGAGCTGTACGACTTCACAAATCATGAATATCACAGTATTAATAAATACAACAAATATAACAACATCGACAGCAGCACCCTCGAAAAATAACACAACTTCAGTGGTTGCCTGGCAACATAAAAAGCACAGCACACTTCTCTTTTTTCTTGTTAACAAAAAGGCAGTTCAGTACGTGTGTTTTGTGTTCTCAGAATGTAAAAGTGCATTCAGTGTGTTCGGCCACTTAGTGGGGCAAAAAGTGCAGTGTAACCGCGCCTTTATTCTGTTGAATGCTTGATTCAGATTGGCTGATGAAAATTCTATAAGGCGTGCCTTTATTTGCAGATAAAGTAGTTCCAGGAAGATATTGATCGCATTACAGTTCCATTATATCACTGAGTGATTTCAGGTATTTCTCTGCCTACAACTGTAAAAACATCAAATCAAACCCAAACAAAAAACTTTGGATGAGATGTGTAAGAACTTCAAGGTTTGAGGAGCAAAACCTGACATCTGAACTTTGCCTTTAGGTGTGGTAACAATAGCATAAGCAGAATAATCCACTTGTTAAGTATGACGTCATGCGAAGCGGCTTCCGGGTCCAAGCGCTCTATTTAACTGAATGGGGAGACTCATGAAATGGTAACAATAAACGTTTACGAAGCGATGTAATACTTTCAAAAATCACGATCGCAATATATATATATATCCATGCCTAATATCCAATGGCCAGAAAGTGATTCATTTTTTATAAATTGTTAAAATTTTGGTATTTGTTACGCAGCAAGCCCAGAGATTGTTGTGTAAACTTTATATATAAATAACTTTAATGTGTGATATGAATAAAAAGTGATCATAAACAAACAATTTCTCAACTCAAATGAGGGGCAGCTTGGACCCGGAAAGAGTATTACATACGTCACCAACACGTCATCACTTAACAAGCGGATTCACTCCAGTGCATTGAATTTTTAGAAAATAAGGCACACTCAAGGTTTGTGCATTATTTTATATTTATTCAATGGCCCGTTGTCAATTATCCCTTATATGACTACTAGTGCTCTGCAATTAAGAGGTTTTAGGAAAGATGAAATCGCTTGATTGGATTGATGTATGAAATCTCTTGATTGGATTAGTGAAAGCACAATGTAATATCAAGTGTAAACAGGGTCATGGTAATACTCATCGTGTTAATGTTGGTGCTTGTCATGGCAGAATCACGTGTGGGTGGACGTCACTCGGCACAACTCAAATCTGCCCCCGCTGGCGGTCAAGAACCCAGAATGCCTTGGTTTGCTCCATCAGCTGGACAGAAGCAAAGACTCATGGGTGCAGTACTACTGCGTGCTGAAAGACGGATGCCTCTATTTCTACGTCAGTATTCGTTCAACATCCGCCATAGGTATGTTAAAGAAATGTTCATGTTTCTGATAATGTTCATGTTTCTGAAAATCTGATACATGTTACAAAATTATTCTTAATATATTTAAACTAACACAATATCACGGCAACTCGTAACTTTTTGATTTAGTGGCTAATTCGTATGAATTCGTATGACCTTATTCGTACAATTAAGTACGACTTGCTCATCCCCCAATGACGGTTGGGTTTAGGGGTGGGGTTAGGTGCCACGCTTCCTTTTTAAAATCGTACAATTTCATACGACTGAACTCGTACAAATTCGTACGAATTAGCCTCTAAACTGGCAAAACGTAAAATATTTACGTTTTCTCGTGAGATCAGGCTGATTTAAACACATTTATAAACTTTATAAACATAAATGTTTTAATAACGAATGTATTTTGTCTTTGTCATTATGTTGCCATGATGACAGTACATATTATTTTGCTAGTTATTTAACAAGATACTTTTATTTCGAAGACCTATTTAGGGTGGCTATTATGCAAAAATCACTATAATATTATTGTAATTAATTTAAAAACTGAATAAATATAGATTTACACACATTTACTCAAGTTAACAAACAGAATTAATGATGGGCTAACAATCTGCGGAATATCTGCGGAATTCTAAGATTCTGTGTGGCCTTAGTCATTAGACAACAGCATTTTGTTTGTAGCCAATAACAAAAGCATGCTTAAGGGAGCTAATATTGATCTTAGCATATTTTACATTAAAAAAAAAACATTTATTCAAGCCAAACTGAAAGAAATAAGACGTTCTACAGAATAAAAATATAGTTCAAAGTTATTTGCAAATATTTCAAAAAGGGCTAAAACTTTGTGCTTTGATAATTAACAACAGTTTTTTGTGTTGTTATTGCAGGAGGAATCTATCTACATGGATACACAGTGAAAGATCAGCCGCTGGGGTCCAGAAGATCCACCATTGAGCTCAGGCCTCCGTCTGATGAGTTTAAAGTCTTCTACCTCTGTGCCGAAAATGGAAACGAGAACAAACGGTAATGAACTTTTACTATTTTCTGAATTATCTTCATTGTGATGCCAGTGTTTATAGAAAAGGAGGATATTTTAAAGATCATAAGCATTCAAATTTATACTATAACATTTTAGACAAATAGGGTTGTTAAAAAGATGAAATTATTTTGTTAAATCAACACTCCACACAAATAAATATCAACCAAACAGTTCCAGGTTCTATGCTATTTATTGTGGACTAAATATGTCTGTTAATAAAAGTGTTCATGATTCACACTCATTAAATAATTACTTTATATAGCTTTATTTTACATTCTTAGGAGATATAAAATATTTTTACTACATAAAGAAATTATAAAGTTATTATTGAATGAGTGCGAATCATGACCTTCTGCTTGATATCGTTAACAAGATTAACGAACCAAAATGTTAAAAACCACTAGTGTGCAGTGCACACTTTATTACTGAACTTATTAACAAAAGTACACACAAAATATATATTTGAATTGTTTTGTCATAGCATTCATTCATTTTTTTATGAACCAAACTAAATGAAATATCCAACATTTACTATACGAGTTAACTGTTTGTTAGTTCTAAGTTTGGTGAACTGAACAATTTAAGTATAGTCTAAGCCAGGGGTGGCCAATCATGTTCCTGGAGAGCCACCTTCCTGCAGATTTCAGTTGCAACCCATATCAAACACACCTGCCTGTAAATATCACGTGGTGTTCGGGCCCTAATTAATTGGTTCAGGTGTGTTTGATATGGGTAGCAACTGAAATCTGCAGGAAGGTGGCTCTCCAGGAACAGGATTGGCCACCCCTGGTCTAAGCACTAAGCACTGGTGGGAGGCATGCGTTGCGGCCGAGTGCCTTAGCATCCCACCAGTGCTGATATACAGCCATATCGCACTGCTACGAGTGTGATATTGTGTTTATACAACAGTTCAACGGCACAATCGTGTATATAAATAAGACAATCAAACACGGAGAGTCTAAAAACCCCTTTTTATTAGGAACTACTTTCTTCCGCCATTCATTCACATCTGCAGCTGACATCAAAACAGCAGAAGCCGTTACTAATTCACCAAGGTCACTTTAGAGCTAGGGTTTGAATGACTCTATCTACAGTGATGACAAAACTGCTGACTTTTGCTCACACTTTAAGATTCTAATGCTGAACGTGACATGAAATGCCATCCATCTACAGAGATATCTTCTTACATTGTTACAGTCTACAGTATTTCTCTGTTGCAATCGGGATTTCACAATAATTAACCCGAAAATAACAACGAATTCACTACCAGACTGCTGTTGTGTTTGCGATTAAGGAAAAAACGCTAAACACATGCAGACTTTGCTTATTTCAATCTGCCAACACAACACACATTCCTGATATGAAAGCAAATCGATATAAATACAGCACTACAACATACAAAAGAGAGAGATCGACTTATAATATCATTTGTCTCTGAAAATCAGCCAACATGTCTCAATCCGGGAGACTGGGGGGGAGGGGTGTTCATGGGTGAGGTTGAGAACCGGGATAGTATGCTGCAGGTTTTGGGCGGGTACTGAACCAAAGTTGGCATCCCGGGGGTGTTTAGTTTACAGACTGTACCAAAGAGGGGAGTGGGTGAATTTAGTTTTTTTAGGAAGAAATAAAAACGGGATGGTTGCGGGAGACTGGTCTGAAATACGGGATACTCCCATGAAAAATGGGAGTGTTGGCAGGTGTGCTTAACCACTTATTATGTGGTTCTGTCGCCATCTAGTGGATAGAAATCGTCAACCGTCGCCGACGAGTTCTCTCAGATATTGTAAACATTTTAAAATAGGCACTATTCTTACAAATAAACTGCATAGTTGCAATCTAAACAACTACATTCTCGACTACTTCGAATCAGTGACCAGTTTTTTTATGCATATATATATATATATATATATATATATATATATATTATTTTTTATTATTTTTTTTTTCTCAGATGGAAAATATGTTGAATTAAAGAATAATGTATCCAAAATAAAGTTAAGAAACCCCTAATATCTTTGAAACTTCTCTGAAAACAAACAAAAAAAGTCTTAGTTGTTGGATGATGGTCTTTTCCTTAAGTTAAGCATAAAATAATAAAATAAAAAAAAACTGGTCACTGATTCGGAGTAAAAAAACATTAAGTGTGTTAAAAAATGTTGATCTACTCTTGTGTTGCCTTAATGTCTTCATAACTTCATCATGAAGGTATCCAAAGCGTCAAATCTTGATCAGACAGCATACCAATACATTTTCCAAACATTCAGTTATCTGGACAATAAGGAAGTCCTTAGGCTGAGCTTAAAATCTTAAAACGCAAGGTTTTCCAACGAGGACTTCATCTTGTTTAATCCCGCCCCTTTTCGTAGCACCGTACCACAGAATTTCGCAAGCTCAAACTCTAGTGTGACCGCAGCTTCATTCTGATGCTTGATTTTTTTAAACATCCATGAATCTACTGAGCTGCTCCCTGCTGAAAAATCCAGCTTAAACCAGCCTAGGCTGGTTGGCTGGTTTTAGCTGGTTGACCAGCCTGGTTTTAGAGGGTTTTTGGCCATTTCCGGGCTGGTTTCCAGCCATTTCCAGCCTGGTCTTAGCTGGTCAGGCTGGAAAATTACCAGCCAAATCCAGCTACAAGCGACTCCCAGCTTGGCTAGGCTGGTCAAGCTGGTTTTAGCTGGTCATTTTCCAGCCTGACCAGCTAAGACCAGGCTGGAAATAGCTGGAAACCAGCCTGGAAGTGGCCAAAACCCCTCTAAAACCAGCCTGGTCGACCAGCTTAAACCAGCCAACCAGCCTAGGCTGGTTTAAGCTGGATTTTTCAGCAGGGCTGCCATGTGATTGGCTGATCTGATATTTGTATTAAAGAGCAGTTAAACAGGTATAGCTAATGAAGTGTGAAGTTGACATCTCCAACAGCCAGACAGTGAAATATTAAGATTATTCTGATGAATTAACACCATTCTTCTCTCTACGATTTCTCTAGATGGATCAGTGCTATTAAATCCTCTATAACAAAATGGCTGCCACTGCATCAAGCAATTCAAGACTACATGAGTCGGCCAGCCGAGGAAACGAGAATGTGAACAAGACTGACCTCGATTCTGCCAGCGTTGATGACATGATGGTGAAGATCCTATGCCTTACAGACAAATCATACTACTGCGTTTCAAATCAGCTGGACACTTTACTACCCAATTCAATGCAATACCCAATACAATTTTACAGTTTGACAAGTTGGTGGATTTAATCAATCCATATTAGGCAAAAAAGCCGCCCTAAACATAACTAATATTAAACAGCACAGATCAAAGAAAGTGTAGGAGTCAGTGGTGTGTGAGCTAAATGGGTTAAAACGTGCAAATGACTGCAGAAATTACCCAAAATTTGAAAGAGTTGAGATAAGAATTGCTAGATTGTGTTGAGTCTTTAAGGTTTTGATAGACTTCATGGTTTTGATAAACTAGTTGTTGATTAGATCATGGAACTGACTCTGAATTTGAGTAATTACACTCCATAAATGGTTAGTTGGCTTGTTGTCACAGGAGATGCTGCATGTAGGATTGACACATAGTGGTTGAATTAGGAATTTCAGTCCAAATTCAAAATGTTGAAGAGGTTTTTTTTTACCTGGCCCCCAACAATGATTTAGACAAACACAGGTTGCCAGATTGATGACACAAACAGGAATGAGCTTGTCTGGTGATCAAGCCCCGCAATGCAAGTTGATCAGACAATATTTACATTTGTAATAATTTAATTGTTTGCGTTATTGCATTTCTTTTCAGAGGCTCATACATTGAGTTTTCATGACTGAAATTAAATACACTGGCTGCGTTCAGAATCGCCTACTACTCAGCAGGTACTACATTTGAATTTAAACGCAGTACTTGGCCGTTTGAATGTGAGAAGTATGAATGGAATACTGACGTACTACATCCTCCATTTTGTTATGGTCATGTGACCTACTTTACCAGCATCAGTTGCGTCGCTTACTTCCTATTCATCAATTCTCTCGCAGGGCATCATGGGATAGCGCAGAGTGATTGGGATGCGCACTTCAGAATCTCGTGGGAAGTAGTAGATCATCTGGGTGTTTCTCGCATACTGATTTTCAAATTCTATGAATTCTGATATACTATTCGGCTCGAATACCGATTTTAGCGTACTATATAGTATGGAAGTATGCTGTTTTAGATGCAGCCACTGTGTTTTCCACCAAGGCAACCCAATGTGCCAAAAATGATTGGATAACCTTATAGTGGGCGAAGTTACATAGACCATAGACCACATTGTTTTACATAGACCAAAACAGACAGACAATCCCACATGGGACTCAAAATAAAAATGAGAATAATTGACTTTAACATTGTTTTTTGGACAAACAAGCATGTGAAAACGAGCTGCAAAGATATTATGGCATATTTATACTTTAGAAGAGTCAAAAACTTACATACAGCACCTTAAACCACTCCAAAGAACAACTAAAGAAGCAGCACCGATGCTACATGCAGTAGCACTTAAATTGGTTCCCCTATGAATGCAAGCCAAGGAACCATTTAGCAGTGCTAAACAGTCCCTCAAATACCCCAAAGAATTGACTTGACACAAATTTGCATATACAAAGTCACTTTGCATTAACAAAAATCTAAATATAATTAAAATAATTGTAAAAAAAAAAAAAATTGCAGTCAAGCATGTTGAAGGTTAAAGTAGTAGTAGCAGCAGAAACAATACACCATTCATCGACCATAGGCAACATTTACGCCTAATTTTTTGTTATCTGACCAAAACCAATAACATTATACCGCATTTGTTAGCATTTATAGCATTTAGCATTTATTGGCCAATATTAATATGGCTGCCAATATCATGCATTACTATGCATTGCATCCTCACAACTAAATTTGAAAACTGTTTAGTGTTTTCTGCTGGTTAGCGAAGCCCTAGAGAACCATCTAAACTGTTAAATAACACACTGGTGGTTAAAATAATAGCAGATTGCTCTCAGTTTATTAAAACTCTAAAATTCCAGCTAAATTAGTTTCCCTATTGTTAATAAATCAGCTAGTAAAAGACTTTAACGTTTTGTTATACTAGGCTAGCATGTGTGGAAATGCTAATGTGTGTTTCAGCTAAGTTTGTTCCCCACCAACAAATACAAATATCTGAGCAGTCAAAGACTTAAAAATGCACTTAAATTCTCTGCAAACGTTCATGATGAATCTAAAATAACTCCGAAAAAATCTTCAAGTGCTTTTATGACAGCAAAGCAGCAGTGAGAACTTGAAGTTGTCACAGCAAGCAGAAACACTGCATGCTACGCTGTGATAGGCACCATTTATGCCTAATTTTGTTATAAGACCAAAAACAATTACATTATACAGCATTTATTAGCTTTTATAGCATTTAGGATTTATTGACCAATATTAACATGGCTGCCAATATCACAACTAATCTGTTAAATAACACACTGGTGTTTAAAATAATAGCAGATTGCTCTCAGTTTACACAAACTCTAAAACTCCAGTAAAATTTTCAGAACATTTTTGAATTAGTTTCCCTATCTAGTGTTGATAAATCAGCTAGTAAAAGACTTTAAAGTTTTGTTATGCTAGGCTAGCATGTGTGGAAATGCTAATGTGTGTTTCAGTTTGTTCCACCAACAAATACAAATATCTGAGCAGTCAAACACTAAAAAATGCACTAAAATTCTCTGCAAACATTCATGATGAATCTTAAAATAGCTCCAGAAAAAGTCTTCAAGTGCTTTTATGACAGCAGAGCAGCAGCGAGAACATGCAGTTGTCACAGCAACCAGAAACACTGCATGCTGTGCTGTGACGGCAACTAGAGGCTTAGGAACATATAAGTAGAAACATAAAGACGTACAAGGCTTCAGACTAGCTTTACTTATTCATTTGACACAAGCAAGTGAAACTGACTGACATTTTTTTGTTTCTATCCCAAGTTTGCATGATTTCCTAGTGTTATTTTGAGATCACTTGATTCTTTACATTCTGCTAACCTTTTTGTTTCATACTTTGCATTTTTATGACATGTTTTTCATTTTCTGGATTTATAAACTTGTACATAATACACATTCTTTTTTAAACGGTTTTGCTGTATAGCTAGGAGCAATGCGTTTTCTACACTTGTGTTTATTTACTTGATCTATAGACCATTTCAAAGTGGTGATGTCACATTTCCTGCTTCTCATGAACTATTTCATAACTGTAACAAGAGGGGATTCAATCATATCTTGACATCAAAACAGCTCTCATCACAATATTTATTAAAATGTGGACCTTTTGGGCTTCTCAGAAGCTATGGAAAATAAAAATGTAAAACAGGAAATACATTAGGACCATTGTTATTGTTTACATCCTTCAAAATGCTCTATAATTATAAGACAAGATATTGAATAGCAAACTACAATACACTACTATGGAAGGTGATCAGGGTCAAAAGTCTTTTAATGACTAGAAGCATTAGAAAACCATCTAATCTATTAAAGTACAGGTACTCATAATTAAAACGACTCAGGTAAAAGTTGAAGTACTGATTACACTTTTGCACTCAAGTAAAAGTAAAAAATGTACTTAAGTAAAAAGTATCCATTACTACTGCATGTTTGGTTACTGTAGGTAGGTCAATATCCGGTTACCCCCACAGTCCAAAAACATGCAGTATGGGTGAATAGATAAACTGAATTGGTGTATGAGAGGTTGTTTTCTAGGACTGGGTTGTGGCTGGAAGGGCATCCCTTGCACAAAGCATAAGCTGGAATCATGGGTGGTTCATTACGCTGTGGCGTCCCCTGATAAATCAGGGACTAAGCTGAAATATAGTGAGTGAGAATAGGTAGATAACTAGACCTTACATCCTATTTTAAAGTAGCCAAGCAGCATCACCCCCTGTAATAAAGCTCACAACGTTGTTTAAAAAGTCGACCCATGTATCATCATCCTGACGCACACTCACAGCGTTCATCGTGTAGTTTTATGGGCCTGTTAGATAAAAAAAAAAAAACAGCTGCCATTCTAAAAATAATTCTGTAGGCCTGTCTATCTTAATAAATAATGTCATAATAAATCGTTTAATCTGGAGGTGGCACAGTGGGTAGCACATTTGCCTCACTGCAAGAAGGTTGCTGGTTCGAGCCTCGGCTGGGTCAGTTGGTGTTACTGTGTGGAGTTTGCATGTTCTCCTTGTGTTCACATGGGTTTCCTCTGGGTGCTTCCCGACGCGGTATAGGTGAATTGGATAAGCTAAATCAACCACCCCCCCCCCCCCCCCCCCCCTCCAGGTCTTTACATATTAAGCGGTTATGATCTTCCCAACAGATGCCATCCTGTAAACCAACGTCCCCAACCAACTTTAGAACCGCCTATGATAGACTCCAGATTTACGGGCATATCTTTTGGCCTGGAATCAGTCACCTACATCGGGTAACACTGGTTTTCAAGAAAGCAAGATGCAGGAAAAGTTTTGTTACTAGTTAAAAATATACAAATAGAGTCATGTAAATGTACCCATAGTCTCAAATGAAGCAATTTGATTGGGTGTTGTTCTTGTTTACAGACTGACATGATCCAATGCCACTCATTTAATTCAAGACTTCTGACTTCAATGGCCTTCCATACAGAACTGTCCAGTCCTAGTGTCATCTCACACTCTTTAGATAGCGGTAAAATATCTTAAACAGACTTTCTGATTGTATTTGTAAATAAGAATACATGACTTTTTCTATTAATGTTTTAAATTAGTAATATGTGATAATTTTTACGTTATGTTATTACAAACTAGGGGAAATTTACACTTGGTTACACTGGGTCCTATGTACATGTGATGCAACTGAACTAAACACGACACGACAGAAACATTTGAATATCGGTCACTGCATTCCGGACAAAATGGCTATAGAATAAATACATTTAACATTATTTAAAGTAGATAGGATGAGTGACCGGTGTTTTTGGCTTGCACAGAGTCACATTTCTGTCTTTTATTTTTAAACCATCTTATTTTCATTATCTGAGGTGAAACCTCAGCTGCTGTTTTCTGTAGTATGGCAAAACAAAGTCATGTAAAATGGCATTCAAACTCACATTGGTACATTGAACACTGAATAAATCACATAATCTGTACCTGAGGAGATCATTGTCATAATAGTTTATGCTTCTTTTTTGATGTTGTTGTGACGTCATAAAAAAGAAGCTGTCGCTGTCTCAGATGGTTAGGACAGAAACACGTTTTAATACGAAAAAGAAACATTTTATCAAGTGTCGCCGTGCCGCGTTGTGTGCAGTTAGGACTTGGTGTTAGATGAAGGTAATCAGAGGATCCCAAATAT
Source organism: Danio rerio (assembly GCF_049306965.1). Lineage (NCBI taxonomy): Eukaryota > Metazoa > Chordata > Actinopteri > Cypriniformes > Danionidae > Danio > Danio rerio. The sequence continues at coordinate 6,136,139 of NC_133185.1, forward strand.
GAGTACCAGATTCATCAAACTGAAATGATCTTTAGACCCTGAATTACTAAATCACTTTCAGATCAGTACAACAACACATGACGTGTGCAGTTGTGAATATTCCCTAATGTTTACTTCAGGGTTTGATGTATATTGAAGTGCTTGTATTGTATGTAAATAGCCTGTGCAACTACAGTATAAGTAAGCTTGCCAAAATACAGACCTGCATGATGTTCTACCTCACAGAAGTTGTTCTTGTAAAAAGAGTTCCACGATTAAAGAGTTATCAGCAATATTTGACTTGTTTCATTTTTTCAAGCAAAATCAAATATATGAATTGTCGATTAATAATCAGGTGTCTGTAACCGCCGGGGATGACACACACAACTGGAGGTAAGATCCAATATGCAGGTTTATTCAACGTCAAGCAACCAATGGTCAAATCAGGTGTGAACAGGTATATGTGGGCAGTCCAGAATCGTAGTCAGTAAACAGGAAGAAGGTCAGAAGGCAGGCGGCTAAACAGGATAACAAGGGTATACAAGACTAGGGTCTAAACACGGAGAAAACAAGACAAGGTGAAACGCGTTGTAATGTCACTAGAAGCGAACAAGACTCGGCAAACTGGATGAGTGAATGAGTGGCTTATGATTAGTGGAAACCAGCGTTCTCCGGAGAGTGATCGCTGGTTATCGTAACAGTGACAGTGGTTCATATAAAAAAGCATATGTCATTTGGTGTAACAATGTTTTGCTAACTCATTACATTTTTTTCAAGCATATTTAGAGCAATCAGTTGTTGGATTCTATTATTATATAATTTATTATTACTTCTCCAGGAACCGCCACCTTATTGTGGTCGAGGGGTTTGAGTGTCTGAGTGATCCAAGGAGCTATGTTGTTGGTGGCTAAATGTCCCTGGTAGGGTCTCCAAAGGCTAAAAGGTCCTAGGTGGCAGGTCAGACTAAAGACCAATCCTAATTCTACCCCTTAGCCCTTCCCCTTACCCCTACCCCTCGTTTCGCTTGTTCCTGTGAAGGGATAGGGGTGTGCCAATTCTCTTTAGCTTGAAGACGTAGGGCTAAGGGGAAGCAGTAGATACCCCTTTACATGGAGATTTTTCAGGGTCATACTTGAAACCAAGGGGTAAGAAAATTTCCCAGAATACACCTGCCACAGCAGCAGAATAGCTGCACCCGGAAGTAAGGAGACTACAAATTTGTTTTTTTTTTTGTCATTATTACTATTTTTTACAAGGGGTGCAAAAATAGAATTAAGATTGGGCCTAAGTGTGGTTCAAAAACCCCTTTTGGGTCTAATGAAATCAAAGACCATAGCATAGCCTGGTATGGCACAGCCAGAGCCTCACCCTGGAGCCAGGCCTGGGGGCCTGAGCAAGAGACAACAATACCTTCATAGACAAAAGAGCAGGTAAACGTTGAATCATTATTTTCTCCTTATAGTATTCTTATGACTTATTTGTCATGTGATCAACCTTTTGGGCTAGTTGTAGATGTGTTTGGAAGCAATTCGTAACATTTTAATAATATTTTGACAAATTGAATTAAATTAACTAAATGACTCGAAAAAAGATTTGTTCATCTCGATGAACGAGACTCAAAGATCCGAGTAAGTAAAATGATTCGATCTTCCCATCACTAATGACAACAGTTGTTCGCTCCCCTCCTCCTACCCTGCTCTGCTGGCCACGCCCACTCCTGCCTCTGATTGCGGAGCTCCACACCCATTATGATGCATTTTTTTTAAAATAGTGGTCATGGCGCTTTAATAATAATTCATTCATTTTCTTGTCTGCTTAGTCCCTTTATTAATCTGGGGTACCCACAGCAGAACGAACCGCCAACTTATCCAGCACATTTTTACGCGGCGGATGCCCTTCCAGCAGCAACCCATCTCTAGGAAACTTCCACACCCACATTCACACACACACTCATACACTACGGACAATTTAGCTTACCCAATTCACCTGTATCGCATGTCTTTGGACTGTGGGGGAAACCGGAGCACCCAGAGGAAACCCACGCGAACGCAGAGAGAACATGCAAACTCCACACAGAAACGCCAACTGAGCTGAGGATCGAACCAGCGACCCAGTGACCTTCTTGCTGTGAGGCAACAGCCCTACCTACTGCGCCCCTGCATTGCCCAATAATAATTAATATTATTAATAATATTATAATTTTTCATTTATATGGCTTACAGTCATTTTTTTTACTAAAATGCGAAAGAAATCAACTTCCATGTGTTGGATTATATATATGCAGTAATATGAGCGTACATATTAAACAATGCATGTACAGTTTGTCTATCCTATATAGTTTTTCAGTGGCCGAGCAATGTAAAATGTCAACAAATTCACAAGATCAGAAGTTGAAGTTTTTGTGTAAAATGTATTTTCTTATAAATCTGACATCTCAAAAGTACATCAAAAAACAGTGTATCAAATATAAATCAAATTAAAAAGCACATAGAAAAACTTTCAGCACTCTTCAAAAGTACAAAATACATTGCAACATAATCAAAAGACAAGTAAAACATTAAAAAAAAACAAATCGATCCTTAAATACAAATGAATGAAGGCATTGCATGTAGTCTTTCATAAAAAACACTGCAAATGCAGCAGCAAATTTTGCTCGTTTTGTAAGATCAATATTAAGATGAATAAAATTAAAAAGTTAAAATGTTTGCTAGTAATGTATCCTTAAACCGAGTCGACCAGTAATAAATCCAGCCTGATCTCACGAGGAAACGTAAGTATTTTACGTTTTGTCAGTTTAGTTCATACGAATGCATACAAGTTCAATCGTACGATTTTAAAAAGGAGGCGTGGCACCTAACCCCACCCCTAACCCCAACCGTCATTGGGTGATGAGCAAATTGTACTAAATTGTACGAATTCAATTGTATGAATTCATCCGAATTATCCACTAAATCAAAAAGTTATGAATTGCCGTGAAATTGTGTTGAATGAATCATATGATGTCACATAAAGAATTTGGCACATTATTTAAGTAACACGCCAGATACTCCAACACATTTGAATGAAATGACTAGTTTGATACACACATACAGTATAAATAATACAATGAGTCAGTTTGACAAATGTAACGTTGATTTATATACCCGTCCATGATTTTTTATTTACTGACAGTTAATTAGAAATGTTTCTTTTTTCTCATATAGAAAGAATACACATTCACATTGATTGGTGTTCATTAAAAAGTCTATATAACAGGTGAAAGACTGTGGTCTGTAAGTTCTTTTAAATAAATAATGTATATTTTTATACTAAATCTGGCTTTTGTTTGTTATACTTACAGCAGTGGTCACCAAACTTGTTCCTGGAGGGCCGGTGTCCTGCAGATTTTAGCTCCAACCCTAATCAAACACACCTGAACAAGCTAATCAAGGTCTTACTAGGCATACTTGAAACATCCAGGCAAGTGTGTTGAGGTAAGTTGGAGCTAAATCCTGCAGGGACACCGGCCCTCCAGGACCAGGATTGGTGACCCCTGACTTACAGTATACTCACTGGAAAATCTAACATTTTAGTAAAACTCAAAAAACTATATAGTATAAAAACAAATCTTTGAGGTTTTCAGCTGAAATGAACAACAATTTTATTCTAGTTCACATATTTTAGGGTGGATTATCAATTACTGATGACTCCCTTTTGCAAGGCTCTTTGCACAGTGGTATGATTTTAATTTAAAACACTTTTGCAGTGGTAATTGATTTGTAATCTAATAAATCTTACAATGTTTCATCACCTATGTATCTCCTTATTTATGGCTTTTTCAATGTGGTAAACTTAGTCTGTGTTTACACTGGTGCTGTTTTGTAATAAAATGCCATTTTGAAATGAAAACGCTCCTGGTCCATATTGGGTGTTTTTACTGCATTTAAGAATTTTTACTGTACTGTACACAGCATTTTCAAAATGCTCCATTTGAGTAGTTTAAAGATGGCACAGAAGTGTGGATGCCAGGTGTCTCTGTAAAAAAAGCTTTTTAAAACACAAACGCACTAATGTAAACTGCACCTTTTCAACAGTTTACCAACTACAAATACCACTTAAACCTAATATTATCAAAAGAAAAGTTCAGAGGTTTCACTAAAGTCATAGTGCGCTGTTTACATTTACCTAGTGACATAAAAGTCAACTTACATGCCGAATTCACAAGCGCTCTTCCTCATGAGCAATGAGTGTACAGCCATCTGCTCTTAGAAACTAACCTAGAGCACCATCTGCTGTTAGAAACTAACCCAGACTGCCATCTGCTGTTAGAAACTAACCTAGAGCGCCATCTGTAGCTAAAAACTAACCTAAAGTGCCATTTGCAACTTAAAACTATCCTAGAGCGCCAATTACTGATACAAACTAGCCTAGAGTTCCATCTGCAGTTAAATTCAGCTCAGAACCATTAAAAACTAGTCTAGAGCACAGTCTGCTGTCAAAAACTGCCTAGAGCAAAATCTGCTGATAAAAACTAGCCTAGCGCTGTTAAAAACCTGCCTAGATCACTGTCTGCTGCTAAAAGCTAGCATAGAGCTACATCTATTGTTAGAATTAGCCTAGATCATTTAAAAACTAGCCTTTACCGCTGTCTGCTTTTAAAAACTAGCTTAGATTGCCATCTGTTGTTAAAACCTAGCCTAGACTGCATCTGCTGTTAAAAACCAGCCTAGAGCGCCATCTGCTGTTAAAAAACAGCCTAGAGCGCCATCTGCTGTTAAAAACAGTTGAGTGCCATCTGTTGTTAAAAATTAGCCTTGAACGCCACATGCTGTTAGAAACCATCTTGAAGCTGTTAGCCTAGAGCACCATCTGCAATTTAAAACTATCCTAGAGTGCCATCTACTGTTAAAAGTTAGCCTAGAGTGCCATCTGCCTAGAGTGCCGTCTGCTGTCAAAAACTAGCCTAGATCTCTGCTGTTAAAGGCTAGCCTAAAGCGACATCTACTGTTAAACTAGCGCCTTCTGCTGTTAAACAAACTATCGTAGAGTATTTAAAAACTAGCATATAGCGCTGTCTACATTTAAAAAGTAGTATAGATTGCCATCTGTTTTTAAAAACTAGTCTAGACTGCATCTGCTATTAAAAACCAGCCTAGAGAACCATTTGCTATCAAAATTAGTCTAGTGTCGTCTGTTGTTAAAAATTAGCCTAAACGCCATCTGCTGTTAGAAACCAGCCATAGATATATACACTAGATGTCGCCTGGCCTATTATTGTCTATTGGACGGAATGCGTCAATATCGCCGCCATCTTGCTACAGGGTAGCGCTCCTTTGAAATGAATGCGGGACCAAGGTACAGTGGAGGACTGTGGCCATGCAAAGCCAGAGATATACACATATACACATATATCTGTGATCGGGAGTTTTCCTGGATGTTAGTATGTAATTTTTATTTTCTAATTACGAAAATTATTTTACATAATTTTTCTACATTGATGAATCAGTGACCGCACGGGCATTCCTGACAAAAAGCTTGTTTTTGTGTGCATAGAAATGTACTATTCACCCTCCCTGTTAAATTTAATCTAATCCGTGTCCTGAAACACACCTCTTCTCCTGCTTTCACTTCTCATACTGACGGAGAGAGCGATTCGTTTGTGAATGAATCCTCCGAACAACTCTTTCACTAACGTTAGGCGACAATAATACAAGTTTCTGTCAGCGCAGCATCTCGTTGTCATATTTCTTTTGCATTGTTTGCTGATTTTATTCAACAAAACTAGCATAAGCCGAGTGTTTAGTGCGAGTTGGAGCTGCTTTGCCGTATGGTGAATTCAGTAAGTGACTGTTATCATCAATAACATTACCTGATTAGCACAAAAGTTCAGAACATACAAAAACAGAAAAAAACTTAATATTACCTATGAAATGTTCTGCCTTTGTGCTTTGTTTTCTTTGTTTGCTCGTTACTACACCCGTAGACAGTGCTAAAGTCCCGCATCTTCACGTAATAACACTTGACTAATGCGGTTGAATGACATTTGTCCTGGGAGCACTGTACCAATGTGGCGGCGCTATTGACGCATGCTCAGGGTCCCTATGCGATATCTAGTGTATATATCTATGGAAACCAGCCAAGAGCTGTTAGCCTAGAGTGCCATCAGCTGATAAAAACTAGCCTAGTGCTGTTAAAAACCTGCCTAGATCACTGCTGCTAAAAGCTAGCATAGAGCTACATCTATTGTCAAAAATTAGCCTAGATCATTTAAAAACTAGCCTATAGCGCTGTCTGCTATTAAAAACTAGCCTAGATTCCCATCTGTTGTTTAAAGCTAGCCTAGACTGCATCTGCTGTTAAAACCCAGCCTACAGCACCTCCTGCTGTTACTACAGATGTCTGAAACTATTTTTCACCACAGCTCTACTTATCTTGTCACTCGATCATTGATACACTGACACTTTTTTATCATGTTAAAATGTTTACTGGTGTTATTGAGGATGGTATGATATGGCACAACCTTAACAGGAACTACAATGATGTAGAGGTACACAGATTAAATGCAGCTTACGTCATTTCAGAGTTCCTAGAAACTATACAAATGCAGCCAGAAAAATATGTGTAGGGAAATTAGTTCTCTGGAAAACAAGCCTGCTGGCTAGTAAGTTCCTATAATTAGTTCAGTGTGAAAGCCCCTATTTTGAAAGTTTACCACCACAGAGACGGTGCTGTACCCTTTTCTGAAGGTGTGAAATCAAATAAATCCACAATGTCTCAGTGTCTTTGGCATTTTTTGGCAAGATAAACTCACCAAACAGAAGTGTTTATCTGTCAGTAGACGATTCACATCTAAAACATTGCACTTTGTCTACAGTTTTCAGTTTCAAGGCACGTTGTTTGTCCAAACGTCTGAATTCTGAGTCTTCTGTTCACAGTAAAGGTGCAGTGTAGAGTTGGGTCGGTAGACGATGCCATCCTCCATCGCTGAAGGCCGATAGACTTTACGATGCTGAGCCGGCATTGCGATCCACCACCCCGCCCCCTTTCGAAAACCCGCTCGCGAAAAATACACACTCGGGCCCTGTTTACACTAATACGTCTTAGATTTAAACAGCCATTTTAGAACGAAAACTATCCACGTCCACACTGGCGTTTATTAAGGATGTACCGCTGGATCGCGTCTCACTATAGTTGTTAAACGTTATATTTTATTAATCTTATCTCTATCTAATGACTCTTCGGTCTTTTGAATCTATCAAATAACATGTCACAGCATCAGCACACTGCTTCAATCTTTCGCTTTTACGCTTGTACTTAGCAAATTTAGCGAAAACCTTAGATCCTGTTGGTTGCTTGCTGTTGGTTGTGCAACTTTTTTACCAACCAAGTTTGTCGACGCCATTATAACGACACTGATCACTCTGCCTATTCAAAAAGTACGCAAAAAGTGATTGACAGGTGTGTAACTTATCTGTATTTATTTATGATTTAGTTATGGGTAAAACAAAGACCATGCGGGTCAGGTAGTTGAAACGGTAGGCTACAAAAAATAAATTCATTATGAATAAATTCATTATTCATGAATAATTAATTCACCGACGCCTACGACAACGATGCCATCGTCCATCGTAATGTTTCACATTAGACATCGTACAATGCCAAATTGGTCGACATCGCCCAACCCTAGTGCAGTGTCCATCCATGAGCTGCAGGTTAAGTTGATGTGCATTTAGATGTCGTGAGTTTCAGCGCCCCCTTGCTGTGCAGTCTTTGCAGCGTTTGAAACTCCAGTGGCATGCGGTGAGGACCCGCATTGGAAAAATATCGATATTTCAGTCCATCAAAGTAATGATATTGAACAGGATTTCCGCTGGCGTCTTTGGGAAAAGGCCAGAATCCATACAGGTAGATCTCGTCACAGAAGCGTGTAGCCATCGTGTACATCAGTAATCCAGTAGTGGGTCGTTTGATATTGATTTTATTTGTAAGCCAAAACCTGAGAATTAAACACAAAAGGTTTAGATTTTATCCACAAGCATTAAAGACTTTTACAGTATTTTGGCTTGAATATTGTAGCATTTAGGATATTTGTAAAAATGTATTAGCCAAAAAGGTGTATATATATGCACTGTTTATCAATTATATATGAAATATATAATGCTGATGAAGCCAATTATGATATGGGGATGGTTAGGAGACCATGATGTACAGAGACCAGTATGCAAGTTTGGCCAAGATGCCCAGATTAAACCCCTACTCTTTTGAAAAACATCCTGGGATTTTTAACGACTACAGAGAGTCAGTTAGACCTCGGTTTAAATCTTTCATCCGAAAGACAGCACTCGCTGAGCATTATAGAGTCCCCATCACTATACTGGGGCGTTAGGACCCACACAGACCACAGGTTGAGCGTTCCTGCTGGTCTCACTAACGCCACTTAAAGCAGCAACCTAGCTTTCCCATGTAATCTCTTATCCAGGTACTGACTTAGCTTCAGTGCTTAGCTTCAGTGGACCATGTGAGAGTTGCAGAGAGCTAGCTGCCAGTTTTGTTTGTATCTGTTTTTTTTATTTATTTATATATACAGTTAAAGTCAGAATTATTAGCCCTGTTTATTTTTTACCCCAATTTCTGTTTAACTGAGAGAAGATTCTTTTTAACTTTTTAACACATTTCTAAACATAATAGTTTTAATAACTTATTTCTCATAACTGATTTATTTTATCTTTGTCATGATGACAGTAAATAATAGTTGACTAGATATATTTCCAGACACTTCTATACAGCTTAAAGTGACATTTAAAAGCTTAACTAGGTTAATTAGGTTAACTAGGCAGGTTAGGGTAATTAGGCAAGTTGTTGTATAATGTTATTGTATGGTTTGTTCTGTAGACTATTGAAATAAAATATTTTAAAATAAATAATAATATTAAAGGGGCTAATAATTATGACCTTAAAATGCTTTTCTTTTAAGTTAAAATTTGTTTTTATTCTAGACGAAATACAAAAAATATGACTTTCTCCAGAAGAAAAAATACAAAAAAATAAATAAAAGGGGGTCTAATAATTCTGACTTCAACGATATATATATATATATATATATATATATATATATATATATATATACATCTATAATGTGGGAACCTGCGCTTGCATTTGTTTTGATGCAGGTGTGCTACACCTAGTTCAACCACTAGATGTCAAACTTACATACTGCATCTTTAAGCTAACTTATTAGTTTTTACAAAATGAAATGGATTGAACCTAAAACAATTAAGTTGTCCCCAAAAAACTCAAGAATTGTGTTGTTTCAGCTCATTTTAAAGAAGTAAACAAATTCGTCAATTTTTGAGTCTACATTTTTGAACTCACCCTCGTACAGCGTGGATTAGGCGGAGTGAAGGGTAAGCTGTGCGCACTTTCAGCTTGTGTTTAAGGATGAGCTCATTGACCGTGTCCACATGCTTCATGCCACCCTTCACCATGAAGGCAGGAATCCAGAGCACGCTGTCATTCAGCTGCCGCAAGCGCTGGATGAGATTCTCCTGCTGGGTTTCCTCCCGCAGACCCCCGTACACCCGCTGGATCACAGATGGGTTCATCGTGGTGAAGTCTGACCGCAATCCTACATCATCTGCGAAACCCTCCAGAGGAGCCAGGTTACATCTGCTCACCAATCAAAGAAAGGGCAAATGTTAAAACCACAATACATCTCTTGTTAAAGGGGACCTATTATATTATAATCACTTTTATAAGCGGTTTAAACACAGTTGTGTGGCAACATTGTGTGAATACAGCCAACTTTCTAAAAGTAAAAATCAATTAATATTTTTTTTTATAATCACACTTCAAAAAACAGTTTGTAAAAACACTTTGATTAACATTCTCTTTTTGTACATTAGCGCCAATCTAATTAGGATAGACCAGGCCCAGACAACCCCCCCACCCCCCGAAAAAAAAAAACCCAGAGGACCACCATGGATGAGGTTGGTTTCAAGTGGTTCATTTAAACCTAATTATTTTAAACATTTTAAAATGTCGTGGTATTCCAGAAACTATAAGACTGGTGGGAGCCCTGCTCTTTGTTTATTTGTTTGTTTGTTCGTTTCTTGTAATGACAGAAAAGAGAAGAAGTGGTTGAGTGCAATCTTGAGTCATGAAACTTTGGTTTTAGCATTATCGCAAATGCAGCTTTAAACTGGTTTTGGTGCTAAAGGGTTTGAGCTTTCTGTGGTCGATGTTCAGATTCAGGTCCTCATTCTGCCAAATTTCATAACCTTCAGCAAAAACTCAAGACATTCAGCAGAATGTACAAGGCATGTACAAAGCATCTAAATCCCTCAGAGCTATCATCAAATAGCATTAGAGCTAATTGAAGCACATTAGCCTACCTTAACATGTCTGAAACATGTCTAAAAAACAAGACATTATCTGAAAAACATGTCTGAAAAACATGACATTATCTGAAAAACATGTCTGAAAAACATCTGACATTATCTGAAAAACATGTCTGAAAAACATCTGACATTATCTGAAAAACATGTCTGACATTATCTGAAAAACATGTTTGACATTATCTGAAAAACATGTCTGAAAAACATGCCATTATCTGAAAAACATGCCTGAAAAACAAGACATTATCTGAAAAACATGTCTGAAAAACATGACATTATCTGAAAAACATGCCTGAAAAACATGACATTATCTGAAAAACATGTCTGAAAAACATGACATTATCTGAAAAACATGTCTGACATTATCTGAAAAACATGCCAGAAAAACATGACATTATCTAAAAAACATGTCTGAAAAACATGACATTATCTGAAAAACATGTCTGACATTATCTGAAAAACATGCCAGAAAAACATGAAATTATCTGAAAAACATGTCTGACATTATCTGAAAAACATGCCAGAAAAACATGACTTTATCTGAAAAAAATGTCTAAAAAACATGACATTATCTGAAAAACATGACATTATCTGAAGAACATGCCTGAAAAACATGACATTATCTGAAAAACATGCCTGAAAAACATGACATTATCTAAAAAACATGTCTGAAAAACATGACATTATCTGAAAAACATGTCTGACATTATCTGAAAAACATGCCAGAAAAACATGAAATTATCTGAAAAACATGTCTGACATTATCTGAAAAACATGCCAGAAAAACATGACTTTATCTGAAAAAAATGTCTAAAAAACATGACATTATCTGAAAAACATGACATTATCTGAAGAACATGTCTGAAAAACATGACATTATCTGAAAAACATGTCTGACATTATGTGAAAAACATGTCTGAAAAACATGACATTATCTGAAAAACATGTCTGAAATTATCTGTAAAAAATTGCTTAAAAAACATGACATTATCTGAAAAACATGACATTATCTGAAAAACATGACATTATCTGAAAAAACATGTCTGAAAAACATGACATTATCTGAAAAACATGACATTATCTGAAAAACATGTCTAAAAAACATGATATTATCTGAAAAACGTGTCTGAAATTATCTGTAAAAAAATTGCTTGAAAAACATGACATTATCTGAAAAACATGACATTATCTGAAAAAACATGTCTGAAAAACATGTCTGAAAAACATGACATTATCTGAAAAACATGTCTGAAAAACAAGACATTATCTAGCTTTCTCTAGAAACTGAATTTCATTGGACTGCGATCTTCTCTTATAAAAAAGAGCACATTATTACACATGCAGCCACAGAGGGGTGCCCACATTTTTGCACAAGAAGATTTTCACAATGCGACTTTAAAATACAGTAACATACTGCAGAAATGTCCTGCTGTAAAAAGTTCATATTACAGGTAAATACTGTGTAATTTACAAAATTGTTCAGATTCAGGTCCTCATTCTGCCAAATTTCATAACCTTCAGCAAAAACTCAAAACATTCAACAGAATGTACAAGGCATGTACAAAGCATCTAAATCCCTCAGAGCTATTATCAAATAGCATTCAAGCTAAGTGAAGCACATTACCGTATAACAAAACTATGGTTGTCTATCTCCTTTCCACATCCGCTCTTCAGGAGAATGCCTGAGTTTCCCACCACTGCACATGTCTTGAACGTCTTGTTCTTCAGAGGAGAGACTTCAGGAAGTAAACTATGGAGAGTTTGAGATACGCTGAATGTCCTGCGTCTGTCCAGAACGTAGCGGATGGTGTCGCCCGGCTTAAAATTGCTCTTGATAACCGACACGTCTCTCTCTGCGTCCAAGTAGCGGAGTATGTCTTTCCTGTGCGTGTGAAAGATGTAAAAAAAGGTAATCGATTACAGGCTAATACTGACATTTCATATTAGTTTACAAAGCTACCAGCATGCTAAAGTTAACCAAATGAACGCCATAAATTTGAGATTGTCATAACACAGTAGTGTGATTTGCAAAACCCTTCAAATTTCCATATTTGATATACCACAAAAACTTTGATGTCTTTGACAATTCAAACATGAGCTGGAAACACAGAGACAATCGGCTCCACACCTCACCATGTGGGAATGTGTGAATATGGGAACGCCAACTTCACCTTTCCTTCATTTACATTTGAAGCATACCCCTCTCTTCACTCACTCTCTCTTTATACTTACTCACACAGAATGGTCCTTTCCAATAATATTTAAGTTTTATATCAATCCAAGTGACTTTATCTATCATGTTTGATATCATTTGAAATGTTGATTGGTACAATGGTCTCATTCCCTCAGAAATAGACATAATCGAAATTATAGATATACAATTTAAGGTATCTTTTGAACCACTGCTAAGGGTGTGCCTTTACCAAGGGGGCTTCAATTCAAATAACCATTTGTTTCCTATCTGCTTGTTAAGTGGTGACGTGTTTGTGACGTATGTAATACTGTTTCCGGGTCCAAGCCGCCATCTATTTGAGTGAAGAAATCATTTGTTTATGATCACGTTTTATTCCTATCACACATTAAAGTTAATTTTATATAAAATCATAGTGTACACGACAATCTCTGGGCTTGCTGCATTACAAATACCAAAAATGTAACAATTTATAAAATAATTAATCACTTTCTGGCCATTGGATATTAGGCATGGACATATACAGTATACTGCGATCGTGATTTTCGAAAGCATCAAATCGCTTTTTAAACAATTATTATTACCATTTCATGAGTCTCCCCATTCAGTTGAATAGAGCACTTGGACCCGGAAGCCGCTTCAGAAACTCTTCAGATCTAACATGCCACTAAATGCACAAACCTTTTGTTATTCAACACACCCCTTTCCTCGAGGAGATTCTGTGATTACCTACTTAAGGGAAAGTTTCTAAATGTTCAGAGCGATTCTGTAACCAGATTAGCCTGTAGTGTGGAGCTTCATGCTCCATATTATGTATATTTTGAAGTCAGATATGCATCTTTTGATCTTGGATTTATCTTTGAGAATTTAATGTCTTGTATTGATTGTTTATGAATTGACTGACTGAATTGGCATAACACACATTTACCTGACTAATACATTTTTATGTTTTGAATTATTCAAACAGAGTTTGTGCTATTATCTCTAGATTACGTTAAGTCCATAACACTACAAGCACCTGTACAGGTTAGTAACGGACTAAAACACGGTAGACGGAGCAGCGTGGCACGCTTTACGATGCTCTTAGAGTTCCGACTAACACATTGGCCTTAATTCAAGTAAACTGAAACTGTAAAAGGCCTATCTAAGGGGATAGCAGATCTATGGGGACCACATAAAAAATATTGTAATCTGAGTAAGTAGAGGTTAATCGCCTCTGTTTAGTGACCAAGACTGGCATGCTTGTGTTTAAGAGATTGTATACTCGGCCGGTACAAGACTCAGGATGTTATAGGGATCTGAATGAAAGAGAATAATATACAATAACGAACTGAAGAAAATATTCAATCATAATCTAAAGTAATATTAAAAAGAAGTAAAATAATCCTATCAACATTTTGTAATTGGAGTCAGATAAAACGAGGATAAATATATATTAATATTCTAAACCACCTCATACTAAAATTGGAGTCAGATATGAGTTAAATTTAAAAGTAAATCAACATTGTGCACTGGAAAGACTGAACAGGCAGTGAACCTTCATCCACCAGTCGACACCATCGTTGGACTAACTGGCTGGACCTTACAACTTGAACTTAAGTCATAAGACTTCATGTAAATATAAAAAAAACTACTACTGTTTTACCTCCACTGTTAGCAATTTCCTAAAATTGTAACAGTAAATAAAATCAACAGTAACTTACTAGCAGCAGTTCACTAGTAACATAATGTAAATCAATTACAGCAAAAATACAGGTTTTACATTTACAGCACCATTTAACTTGCTAAATATGTATTTACTGGGATGTATCTTTACTGTAAAATATATAGTCATTTTAACAATGTGACTTTAACACACAGTAACATACTGAAGAAATGTCCTAGAGCAAAACAAAGTTCATATTACAGTTAAATACTGTGTAGTTTACAAAGATTGTTAACGAAAACCACTATTTTGATGCAATTGACACAAATTTCCTCCTAGTTTTCTGATGCAGAGCAAAAAAAAAGAGAAATACTAACACACTGAGAGGAACATATATCATGAAAAACATTTTGGATCACCTAACCAGACCTTTATTCATCCCAGGCTCAATGGAATTATGTGCCCAGTAGGCATGGGCCGGTATAAGATTCTGACGGCATGATAACCTTGGTTTCATAGTATCACGTTATTGTGATTACTGCTCAAAAAATATGCTCTTTTTAAATGTCTGGGTATAAAACTAAAACATTTTGCCCTTTTAAACACAATATATCTGATTTTGAGAAACATTTAAAATGTTTTGGAACACTAAACATGTCAGGCTAAATGAATTATTGACTTCTGATGTCTTCATTTGTTTCAAAAACAGATTTTTTTACTATTTAAAACAGCATCTGTGGATATCTGTAGATGCTGAAAAAAAAACTAAAATCTTACACATACTTTAGAAACGGTATAGCAGAAAATTTTGGCGGTTTTAAAACCTTGACTTTTCTACACCGCTGTATACCTTGAAAACGGTTATCGACCAATGCTTAGTCCAGTGTAGAACAATTCCAGACACCAAGTAAAACGGTTCTGATGTTATGATAACCTTGGATAAAAATATCACAGCTTCATGGTATTGTGATTAGGTATGGGACGATAACCATTTTAAGGTATATTTAAAAAAGTCAAGGTATTAAAACTGCCAAAATTTTCTGCTATACCGTTTTTACGGTATTTATAAGGTTTGTTTTAGTATCAACAGTATCTTCAGCAGAAAAGATATCCAAGATGCCGTTTTAAACTGTAATGAAATCTGTGTTTAGAGAGCTTAACTTGCTACAATTTAAGAAAACACATACAATTATAAAAAATACAAGCAAATTAAGAACCAACACAAACAACTGAAGAAACCCACTGCATTTATTAAACGCATCGCATCAGTTTATTTAGGCTAATAATTTACAAAAGACAATGGAATCATGTAATCAGGATATTAAAATAAATTATTAATTTGAATTATTTAGCCTGACATGTTTACTGCTGGGCAACGCAGTGGCGCAGTAGGTAGTGCTGTCGCCTCACAGCAAGAAGGTCGCTGGTTCAAGCCTCTGCTCAGTGTGTGGCAACCCTTGGATTAATAAAGGGACTAAGCTGACAAGAAAATGAATGAATGAATGAATGTTTACTGCTCTAAAATGTTTTAAAAGTTTCTCAAAACAAAATATATTGAGTTCAAAGGGGAAAAAGTTTTAGTTTTTTACCCAGACATTTAAAAACAGAATATATTTTAGAGCAGTAATCATACCATCAGAATCTTACACCGGCCAATGCATATACTAGACTTGAACCTCGGTCTGCTTCACACCGCAACCTAAGTCAGCCACCGTTCATGCTGAGCTACTGAGCAAACCAGTCTTACTGGAAAAGCCATTCATATGGAGATAAGTACCATCCCGTAGTGTTCGTTTACACAGAAAATGCAGATAACATGTACCCACAAGTGCATATTTCTCAGTTCTCAAATAAGTAGCCCTGCACACATTTTTCCCAATTAAGCCAGTGTTGCCTTTATTTATAGTCCAGGTTACCCACCTTATTATGGACACAAGGGTGGCATTAATCTTCCATCCAACTCCCAAGTCAAGACCATTCAAGACATTGCCGAAAAGTTTCTCAGAGCCATTGGCCATCAGTCTAGTAGCACTTGGCTCCAAGTACCTATTGAAATGAAAGGCAGTTATTCACCAGCGATTTCAGCAGTGTATCTTCATTGTTGATATATTGAAATAGTTTGCCTTGTACCAAGTTTGGTAGTTATTTTGTTATATATATATATATATATATATATATATATAAAGTCAGAATTATTAGCCCCCTTCGATTTTTTTCTCTTTTTTAATTATTTCCCAAATAATGTTTAACAGAGCAAGGAAATTTTCACAATATGCCTGATAATATTTTTTCTTCCGTAGAAAGTCTAATTTGTTTTATTTTGGATAGAATAAAAGCAGTTTTGAATTTTTTTTAAACCATTTTAAGGACAAAATTATTAGCCCCTTTAAGCTATTTTTTAGTTTTCTTTTTGATAGTCTACAGAATAAACTATCAACAGTAACATAGTAACAAAACAAACTACAATAACTTCATCATGGCAATAATAAAATAAATCAGTAATTAGAAATGAGTTATTATAACTTAATATGTTTAGAAATGTGTTGAAAAAATCTTCTTTTCGTTAATCAGAAATTGGGGGGGAAAATGAACAGGGGGGCTAATAATTCTGACATCAGCTTTATATATGGGTGGCACATTTATTAAATCTGAAGCAACATTACAGCCATGAGGTAATTAGAGAGAGGTCTGGATGCAGACCTGGTGCAGTGCAATCTGACCTGCATCCAATGGCACTCGCAATTGAAATGTGAGATTTCAAAAATCGTACACAGCGGCCTCTGGTAGATTTGTAAAAACCCAAACTGAAAAAATACCTCCTGTGACATATTTGCCGCTCTTAAGAAATCTATATAGCGGTAAGTTTTCAGAATGAGCCTGAGTTTATGTCTGATTTTATGTTACGCTCTAATAAAAAAAGAGTTTAAAAAAACCAACACTGTTGTATAATCTGAATATTTACTAAAAGAGCCACAAAACTGGAAAAAAACTCAAATGTATTAACAAAACAACAATATGAAATACCCATTTTACATTAGTGTGTAACCTAGCTGTTGGTGAATGTAAAAAGTCTTCAAACAAAAAATGAATGGCTTCCCAAAATAAAACTGACTCTGAACTGCCAGTATTTCCATTAATACCGCACAAACTCATGCAAGGTTGCAACAAATTTGCATAATGGAAGTCTATAATTTATACTTGCTATTTGCAAACAACTTCTGCTTTGATAGAAGTTGGTTCTTGTTGTTGTAGAGTCAAAGAGATGCTGAATTTCTGCTCGGTTTGGTAAAATGACTCTTAAGCAATGGCATTGTGCATTCTAACTTGGTATCTTTTGCATTAGCATACACTTTTCCTGTCATCTTTATTAGTTTCCAATTTTGTACAGTGTTATTTTAGTATCATAGATATTAGCACATCAGTTTCATGTTCTCATGAAGTGTATTTACAGCACTCAGCAGTACAGTTTTGTTTAATAAGTGTTTTTGTAAGAAAGTGTCACACATTCTGTGAATTTGCAGTGAAAACCCCCCTTTTTGAACTTTTATTCGTTAGCCTGTACGCCCTTGTCCATTATTAAACCGTTATATTGCATAATGGGATTTGATGACTTGTTTCTGAAAATCTGTACATATTTTTTAAACCCAAAATTCATTTACAAGACTTGCTGTTGTTGTATGGATAATGTCACTTTATGTACAATGTTCAGACAACAACATCTAATATCTTATGTCACGTCGCTAACCAGCAGACTAAGGAACAGCTTTTTCCCCAGAGTTGACTCCCTTTTGAACTATGCCCCCCACTGACACTTTTGCCAGCCCCTCAACCGTTGCCTTGTACTTGTACATGTGTAATGACAATAAAGTTGAATCTAATCTAATCTAATCTTCTAAATGTATTTAATTAAAAAAGGTTTACGTATTTGTGCTGGAAAACCAGAAAAAAACACAATTTTGTTAACAGAAAAAAAATATATATAATATCAATCTATCTATCCATCCATCCATCCATCCATCCATCCATCTATATATATATATATATATATATATATATATATATATATATATATATATATATATATATATAAAGCATATTAAATATATATATATATATATATATATATATATTTATATATATATATATATATATATATATATATATATATATATATATATAATATTATAATAATATATAATATAAAAATATATATATATATATATATATATAATATAAAGCATAATATATCCTTTATAATATATATATTTATATATATATATATATATATATATATATATATATATATATATATATATATATATATATATATATATATATATATAAAGCATAATATTAAAATTATTTGACTAACTTTCAGCACACCTTTTAACTACTTACAATTATAATCATCTAATAAACACATAATAATCATCTGGATATATCTGGGCATAGCTGAATAGAAAGAGTTCAGAGTAAATTCGTACGAATTAGCCACTTAACTGACAAAATGTAAAGCAGTTACGTTTCCTCATGAGATCAGACTGGTCTGATCTTAAAAACGACTCACTGAATGTTTCTTTGAAGGATAAGTGTTAAGCACAACATAAAATAATAACACAATGCTAGCAGCTGTACACACAAATACACACCCAGGTTCCTGATCAGCACTCTGTACCTGAGCCCAGGTATGGAAATCAGTATCGGTAACATAAAAAAGGGACACCCAGGACTTTGTAATAGTTTACAAATTTGGACTGAATGCTACCTGCTTAACGTTTCTCATATAAATATCTAATAACCACATACAGAACATATGCTGTCCTAGTTACATCTCTGTTTGGCTTCAAGTGTCAACTGTCGAAATGTTTCTGTCAGTTGTTTGTGTGCAAAGCTCAGAAAAAGGAAGTGCAGAGGATGTGGCCATCCGGCTGACCGAATATGAATGCGAATATGAATATGACTGACAGATCTACACAGAACGAGCACTGACTCATAACCCATGTGCATCAGTTGTTGCCTATTTGAGTATTTTGTAATCAGATTTGGCAACTTTCTCATTATGGCTGCAACGTTTTTGGTCGTTGCGAAAAAAATAAATAAGTAAGGCAGACAGTCGGTCACTTGCAATGTTGTTCCTCATTATCGTTTCACCGCTAAATATAACAAGCATGGCCATTGTGTTCGACTTGGGGTGTTGTGGAGGGATTTTGTCAGACAGCATTTTGTTTGTAAAACTCAATTTTAGCAAAAGATGAGCAGAAAAGGGCCACACTGTCTGATAACAGAAACCATAAAATGTAAATGAGAACAGTTTTCACTATATATAAGGCTGTATTAAAAGACAAATAGGCTGAAATACAAGGAGATGATACCATGTGATTGTGTGATGAATATGCTAATTAGAGCATGACGTCATCTAATGTAATTAAGTGACTTTTTTTCTGGTGCCAATTCGTAACTTTTTGATTAAGAGTCTAATTCATATAAATTTGGACGATCTCATTCATACAATTGAGTATGATTTGCTCATCTCCTAATGATGGTTGGGTTTAGGGGTGGGGTTTGGTGCCACACCTCCTTTTAAAAATCGGCTGCAACCAAAATCGCCTACTAATTGAGTAATCTGCAGGCACAGGATGTTAAAGGGCCACGAAACCCCCTCGTTTCAGCAGGGTGTTTTCACACCTCTACTTTGGAAAAAGTCAGAAAAGTGGGCGTGTCCAGCTCTGTTTAGGGCGGAGTGTCGGAGGAACTAAAGTGGGATGGTGTGGGAGTGTCTATTTGGGCACAAGCGAGTTTCAGTCAAAACACACACACACACACACACACACACACGGGAGAAAGTGATGGTGTTTACATGGACATCTGTAGTCGAATTATTTGCCAAATTATTAAATGGTGCACTTTAACTGCAGTTTGGCTCTTTCATTCAGGGAATTCATTCATGCCCCTCGCGACCAACGAGATATTTGATTCGAGGAGCTGCTCTAAGCGTGTATTTTTCATGCAATGTTTGATACCGCACGGCAAATGAGAGAAAAAAACCCTCAGCATTTCCCGGAAACTTAGATGCACACAGCAGGTAGTGTCAGAAAGCCGCGTGTGTTATTTCAGTCACAAAATGCGGTGAAAATCCTACACGAGGTTAAAGTTTGGTTGTGGTGCTAACATGTTTACACTCGGTGCAATAGTTTGTATGATACGAACTAACTGAATAAACAAAGAGCACTGGTCGCTCACTTACCAAATCTGTAGAGACAGGACAATCACCAGCAACTAGAGCCGCGTCTTTATTAAGAGGAGACTACAAGCGAATCCAGATCTCAGCGTTTGCAGATGAGAACAGCTCTCAGGTAAACAATGTTCCTCCTTAGACACGTTAGTTATTGTTGTCGAGCGTCGCGTACACTGTTAATCCACGCATGACTCCAGCTGAGCTCTCACAGAGAGAAAATGAAAACAAATCTTAACTGCAGCAAACTATAAAAGTTTCACGCTTGTTTTGCCAATATAACGTGGCGTGTCTGTCGTCTAAACACTGTGACAGTAATGAATATTAATGAAGTTGCACAATAGAGCGCGCTGATTGGTTTGAACCAAGCTTTACTCATGCATTAATGCAGCACACTCTGAGACGTAATAAGACACGCTCTGGCACAGACGTCCAGTCTGCACGCTGGAATACACGCTATTATGTCATGGCCGTGACGCAGCTTCAAAAATTTGTTTCAAACCGGAAGTACGAATTTGCTTAAAATAACGCAAAAACAACCAATTTACACTTTTTAGTGAAATATAGGTGTCCTAATAATGTTTATAGCAGTGTGGGACACATATACGACTGTCAACAGCTCAAAAAATGTGTTTTGGTGTTTCGTGACCCTTTAACATGACATCATATTGACGTTGTACCCTAACGTACCCCGACATCGTGGGGACGTTGAATAATTCGTTGAACACGAATTATTTAGCCAGGGGTATATTTGGCTGCATTTTTTAAGCAAACGTTTCGGGCGGTATAATGCCGTTCCTTTGCACGCTTACCGGCTGACCGCTTACCTCCGTGTGGAGGGCTTTCCTGCCGCAACTAGTTTGTCCAGTTAGCTCGTTGTGTACTTCGGCGGACTTGAGACACAGAAAGGAGTTGTCCACGACGACGGCCAGATTTGTGTCCAGGGAAGAGCGGTTCCAGAAATCAGGTAAGACAAAAAATGAATCCAAAAAATAAAATGAACGAGTGAACAACAGGGTGAGAATGTGGTAAAATCTGAAAATGTGGTAAAATCAGACGAGGGCTTTTCTTTTTCTGGACTGCTTTTGTAAATCGTTGGTTGGGTTTAGGGAAGTAATTGGGTGGGCGGGTCAATCGGTAAAATTGGTTGGGTTTAGGGAAGGAGGAGGGTGGGTCAGTCAATTGGCTGGTCGCCCAGTCAATAATTCAGTCAGTCAGTCAGACGGTCGATCGACAGCAGCCTCTGGTGGGTTTACGAAAATAGCGCAGGCGCGAACGGCACTGACAAGAGACATTTGAGTTACTAAAAAGCGCACACAGCAATTCGCGAAAACAAAAACTGCAAAAATACGTACCTCCTGGGACGTATTTCGTGGTCTCCAGAAAAGTCCACGGGACTATGTTTTCAGAATGATGGAAAAAATGCTAGATTCCACACAATTGATTTGTGTTGGGAAAACATGAAGGAATTGAGTTAACCTATTAATTTTTTACAAATTTAAGTGGATTAAACTTAAAACAATTAAGTTGTCTCCAAAACGACTTAATAAAGTTCAGCTCATTTTATATATGTAGACTGAACAAACAGCAAAGGGAATTTTTTGAGTCTATTTACAGTAAGTATCATGGTACTGTAGTGCGTTTAGTTACGATAAGTATTATGATACTGTAATGTATTTAATACAGCATCATATAACTAAATTCTTCTTTAAATTGCAAATGAGCAAGCAGTCCCTCCACATAAAAAAGCCTTTATCACACGTCAAATCAATTCGAAACCTGACAGGAGGCTCAACATTAGATGCAGTTGACATTTACGTTGAGGTTTTTCATTTTTGCACTTCTGTTTTCAAATCATGCGCGAGTCTGCAGAAGTATAAAGGAAACCACATCAGATGAGCAGAAGCTGTCTGCTGTCCTCTCACTTACCCGACAACACATAACTGTCTTATGCACACACGCACACACACACACACACACACACACACACAAACACGCATATTCACAGGCACGAACGTCACTACTAAATCAAAAACAAAGTAACCTCTATTTTGAAAGGAAATGTGTCGTATCACAAGCTGTTTAGGCTCTGAACTGAAATCCATGAGCTTCTCTGTTGTGAAAAACTAAAGCGGCCCCAATGTTGTAAAGTGAAACAAATTATGAGCATGTATGAACTTGACCACATTTTTTTTCTTCTTGGAAAAAAACAAGCGTACGTTCTTCAGTGAGTACGTTAAATTCACCTTAGCGAAGTGAACTAGATGAGTGTCTCAAATGTACTTCTGAGAAAACATTTGAGCAGGATGTTTGACTAATGTTGACACATTTTGCTTTTAGATGTTATGATAAAAGATTTACTGAAGCAAAGACACATTTATCAAAGACATGTTAAAATACAATGACCTGAAAAAAATAAGTAAAAAATATGAAAGTATGAAGCGTGTGTGTACCTTAATGTTTCAAAAATGTAAATATGAAAGTTAAATATTAATTTACATTTCTATTAAAAAAAATTGCTATCTTGGCCTGCTTACATAGGATTTAAGTTTAAATTAGATAATTTAATTACATAATAATTACATAATTATAATAATTACTTTAAATAATTACTTGAAATATGGTTTAAGCACAAACTAAAATATATGATATATTAAAACAAAATTATTTAAAAATATATATTAAAAGTTATTACACTTATTTAAAATTATAAGCACTTAAGAGCTAATAATAACCATGTTTTTATTTATTTCAATTTATTATTTACCATACATTGCTTCTAAATACACCATTCAGGCAGGTAGCTACAATTAAGTGTTTGTTTATTTTTTTGCAATGGGATGTAAGCTACATGTTAGCTATGGGATGAATGTAAAAAATGGCTATTTCTACTGAAACAAAGAAAGACAGTGTGAATCAATCTTAATTTAATTGAGTTGGGGCAGAAGACACGTCAGTTTAAGTTGACGACAGGACGCTTGCTACACAAATGAACGAATAAATACTCACAAACGAAGTCTAGTGAAGAAACACACACGTATCGACCATCATTAAACCTCGACGCGGATCAGATTTATATTAACAGAAGAAGAAGAAGGGCTCCTTACCATGTCAGACTAGCTTTCTGGTGCACTTCGTTTCTGCCAATGTCTGTCGTCTTGTAAAACAATACAAGCAGAACGCTAATGGTACAGACCGTCCAGTGTTTGCGTGAAAGCCGCATTTCGCGCGTTTATCTTGATTAATTGTTTAGAAATGATAAGAAAATGAACATCATAACCACCCATCTCATCTGAACACAAGAACCAACACCGCCTCTCTCTCTCTCTCTCTCTCTCTCTCTCTCTCTCACACACACACACACACACTCTCGCTTTCTCTCTGACTGACACGCAAATGAGCCAATAACTATAAGCTACAGTTGAGGTCTGAATTATTAGCCTTCTTGTATATTTTAGCCAATCTCTGTTTGACAGGATGACTTTTTTCAACATATTTCTAACAATAATATTTTAATAACTAATTTCTAAATAACTAATGATGACAGTAACTATTTTTCAAGATAGTATTCAGCTTAAATAGCAATTTAAAGGCTTAACTAGGTTAATTAGCCAGTCATTGTATATCGATGATTTGTTCCGTAGGAAACAAAATTGCTACCTAACACTGACCTTAATGTTTTTTGTAAAAAAAAAAAAAAAAAAAAAAAAAAAAAGTTGAATTAAAACGTGTTTTTATTCTAGCTAAAATAAAACAAAAGACCTTCTCCAGAAAAAAAAATATATAGGAAATACTTTGAAAAATTCCTTGTTCTGTTAAAAAATCACAGGAGGGCTAATAATTTTGGTTTGGTTTATATATATATATATATATATATATATATATATATATATATATATATATATATATATATATATATATATATATATATATATATATATATATATTTTTTTTTTTTTTTTTTTTTTTTTTTTTTTTTGATTTTCAGTATTTAAAATGAGAAAGAACAACATTGCAAACCCAAACCCATACCAATCCAACAGCGGGATAGTGCTCACATTAGCCGAAAATTAACAAATATACAATGGTACATGTAAGTTTAAATACAAATACAAAGAAATATTAATAATAGCAATAAATAAAAATAAAAGCAAATAAATAATAAACAAATAAATACATTTTACAAACATATAACCATACGTACCATATGTACAACAAAACCAAATTATTTGAGATCTTCCACATAATCAATAAAAGGTTGCCACACCTTTAAAAAAAATCCCCTTCGACCCTCCTAATGAAAACCTGATTTTTTCCAAATAAAGACATAGTTTCTCTAATCCACTGAGCATGAGTGGGAGGATGAGAATTCTTCCATTTCAGCAAAACAGCCCTACGTGCCAATAAAGTCGAAAAAGCAATGATTTTACACTCTGAAGAAGGCAATTGTATTTCCTCTGAAGTAAAAGCAGAGCTAATAATTTTGACTTCAACTGTGTTCATTCATTGATTTTCCTTCAGCTAAGTTTCTTATTTATCAAGGGTCGCCACAGTGGAGTGAACAGCAGATTAAGCAGCAGATGCCCTCCCAGCCGGTCTATCTGTCTGTCTGTCTTTCTCCATCCATCCATCCATATGCTTTAACCCCAAATACAGAAAATGAAACTAGTAATGACTATGTCTGTTGTAAGTCTGATGTTTATATCACACGTTTTAATGTATAATATGAGTGCATGTTTAATAAACATTTCTGCATTGGTAATATTTATACGTAATAGCATTTAATGTAATGTAATGTAATGTAATGTAATGTAATGTGTATTTATATAGCGCATTTATTGTGTATGGCAATACACCCAAAGCGCTTCACAATCATGAGGGGGGGTCTCTCCACACCACCACCAGTGTGCAGCATCCACTTGGATGATGCGACGGCTGCCACAGGACAACGGCGCCAGTGCGTTCACCACACACCAGCTATTGGTGGAGTGGAGGGACAGTGATAGAGCCAATTCGGTGGAGAGGGGATGATTGGGAGGCCATGATCGTAAGGGCCGATAGAGGGACTTTGGCCAGGACACCGGGGTTACACCCCTGCTCTTTCACGAGAAGTGCCTTGGGATTTTTAATGACCACAGAGAGTCAGGACCTCGGTTTAACGTCTCATCCGAAAGACGGACTTTATTTACTGTAAATACAGTTTTTCTCAGTGGCTTTGATGCATTTCTCACAACACTATTCACATTTGCACAGCAGTTAATGCACTTGTCCAAACAATTAGTGATTTGTGCACATCATAGTAGCAGTTTCTCATTCCTTCCAACAAATTGCGAATGCTTTTGGACATGCATCAATTGTTGTCATACAACTCTCTGCTGCTTGATAACGTTTGCTTATGTCATGTCTGTCAAAACGAACTAAACTTGTGAATGCTGAATAGTCATTCCATATAAAACTAATAGTCTTCATTTCAATACTTGAGTCATTACATATTACAGTTTTTCTCGATTGCTTGGATGCAGTTGTCAACTGAAACTCCACATTTTCAAAACAGTTAACACACAGGCCTAAACAGCGGCACTCATGGTCAAAATGACTCATTTTGCTTGCAAAAGGCACATATCGTGTCAAAACATTTAACATATGCAACAAAAGCTAGTTTTACCTTCAAACTACACAACTTGCAAACAAGTATATGAGCTCTTTCAATTAATCATTACACAATGGACAACAAAATACAAAATACAGAACTCAAAATGCACCACCATTGCTTGCCATTGTAGCTTATAGCCAATGGCATTTGTTGTCTCTATTTGGGCTGTCAAATTCGCCTTTTTGCAAAGAATTTGATCAAGAATAAGATGTGCTTTGATTGAATATATATTGAATATATATATTGAATTCATGACATTTTTCAAAAACACATGTAAACTACAGTTTTTCTAGTTTGCTTTGAGCTGGTTAAAGAAACTAGGTTCCTCTTCATTTTCATTATCACTATCCCAGCAGAGCAGAGGACCGGTCTTGCAAATGTGTAAACCCTTTCTCATTGGGTTGACACATTTTCCCCACCATTTTTCCAAACAGTTAACACAGATGTCATTCAAGCAGTCCAAACTCCATTGTTTTAGTTTTGGTAACCAAACAGAATCCATATATTCCTAATTATTAAAAACTACCAACATCAGTATGAAATCACTGAAGCACCGGTTTGACACTCCTTCACACAAATCTTCAATAAGCCATCATTCTGCAAACCTTATAAAAACGATGGAAGGTCTGTGTTGTTCTGTGCCAGCATTGATGGAGGAGGTCAATATGGCTATGTCCTATACTCCCAATAGATTTGACTGTATATTAGTTTACATGTGTTTTCTCTAATACTTACAGTATTTTATTACTTTTGTCTGTTTTTTTATATACAGTATTTCAGTTTTCAGCCACAGTTTGAAAAATGTCATGAATTCAATATATATTCAATCAAAGCACATCTTATTCTTGATCCAATTCTTTGCAAAAAGGCAAATTTGACAGCCCAAATAAAGACAACAAATGCCATTGGCTATAAGCTACAGTGGCAAGCAATGGTGGTGCATTTTGAGTTCTGTATTTTGTATTTTGTTGTGCATTGTGTAATGATTAATTGAAAGAGCTCTTATACTTGTTTGCAAGTTGTGTAGTTTGAAGGTAAAACTAGCTTTTGTTGCATATGTTAAATGTTTTGACATGATATGTGCCTTTTGCAAGCAAAATGTGTCCTTTTGACCATGAGTGCCGCTGTTTAGGCCTGTGTGTTAACTGTTTTGAAAATGTGGAGTTTCAGTTGACAACTGCATCCAAGCAATCGAGAAAAACTGTATTATACAGTCAAAACTATTGGGAGTATAGGACATAGTCATATTGACCTCCTCCATCAATGCTGGCACAGAACAACACAGACCTTCCATCGTTTATATAAGGTTTGCAGAATGATGGCTAATTGAAGATTTGTGTGAAGGAGTGTCAAACCGGTGCTTCAGTGATTTCATACTGATGTTGGTAGTTTTTAATAATTAGGAACAGATGGATTCTGTTTGGTTACCAAAACTAAAACAATGGAGTTTGGACTGCTTGAATGCCATCTGTGTTAACTGTTTGGAAAAATGGTAGGGAAAATGTGTCAACCCAATGAGAAAGGGTTTACACATTTGCAAGACCTGTCCTCTGCTCTGCTGGGATAGTGATAATGAAAATGAAGAGGAACCTAGTTTCTTTAACCAGCTCACTGTAAATGTTGCACTAGTTGTACAAATCTGTCAAACAAACTTTATAAAAAAATCTTTACATCTTTTTTTTTTCCAAAAAATTCTTCTAAATTTAATAATTTTATGGATGATTTACAGACCTGTGAATGTTGTAGGTTCAGTTCCAATACTGCAGTATTGTTTACAGTTGTGCACAGCTCTACACAAAGGGAGCTTATTGTGAATAAGGGTGTATTCTTTTGCACAATGCTGTGAATAAATTAGAATCATAAAGAGCATCTGCAGTACAAATGTGCAACATGCATATTCAGTGTCTTGTACTCAGATACCTTACCAAATGCAGTGATGTCTAACTTTACTGTAGTTTCCAAATGGCTGTGCATATAGGGCATTTTTCAGGAAGTGTCACCAAAATCTGACTTTTTTTTGCATTGGAAAAAATTAACAGAGTAAACTGTCATAATGAAAACATGACACAGCTATTTGACTATCTTGTTCATAAACAATGGGGTCAGGACTTTTCATCTTGATCACACTTGCATTGTCATAAATACTTGCTTTTGAGGAATGATCCATTTTGAGCAAGTGACACACTTTTGCAGGTTATCAGCTGATAATGAATTAACTGTTGTGCAAATGTAAATAGTGTTGTGAGAAATACACCAAAAGCCACTGAGAAAAACTGTAATCTGATTCATTATTGTTGTGCAAGTTCAGATTTTTAAAAATGTTACAAAGCACATATTAAAAAAGCATACATGGACATACACTTCTGATAAGCTAAACCAAAATACATAATTACATAATTATTAGTTACACAAATTAGGCTACTCAATTGCTTTGCAGTGCTCATAAAAAATAAACAGGAGAAAGGAAATTTGCTTAAATCTGTTCCGATATAAAACGTTTACGTTTAACATAAGAGTAACGCACACCACAAGACTTTATACTTGAATGAACAGTCTGCATTGAGCAAAGTGAATCCGATCTTCTGATCCATTCATCCAAAAATATTCCCCGAGTGTTCTTACATGTTCAGGCCAGCAGGTGACGACTATGTGCTAAGAATTTTCCTCATGATATTAACTGTCTAATCCGTTTTAAATATGTGAATGTGTTGTTTTCTACTTACAATGTTCTGTTTTTCTACTCAGTTTTAAAATTGTGTAGACTACAGAAGTTGTCATTTTTGTACCAAAAATGTTGTCTGTCAGCCATACTGAACAATAATCATTATAAAATTATATATATATATATATATATATATATATATATATATATATATATATATATATATATATATATATATATATATATATATATATATATATTTTTTTTTTTTTTTTTTTTTGCCACTATCATTTTAACAACTAGGGTATTACATACATTTGTTAAGTCATATAAGTGTGGAAAAATCTTTAAATGTTTATTTATCTATCTTTAGTTAATAGCCTATGTTTATTCACTCATTTATTGTCCTACAGCGTAGTCGTTTTATTCATGAACCGCCAACTTATCCAGCATATGTTTTACATAGCGAATGACCTTCCAGCTGCAACCCAGTACTGGGAAATACCCATACACTCTCATTCTCATTCCACACATTATCACGTGGTAACACACTCCTGAGCTCATGTATCGATTACACTGGTCTGACTGAACACTGAACATGAACAAAACAAGCACAGAAAATAAAGGTAAATAACCGACGTTTCTTTGAGCAGGGTGTCTCTGCATTTAATCTTCACTCATGCTTATAAAAGTCTGCCGTGTGTCAAACTGATTTTCTCACTTTTGAGCCGTATCAGTGAAGTTGACTGAACTTCACGCGACGACGTCATTGGTTAGCAAAGCAACCTAGCAACATACTTTCGGAAGTTATAATAAAGAGGTACATTGAGGAGTTTATTTACTGGACCTCTGGCGAAATTGTATTTATAGCTAATATGAGGAATTTTGGAGGAGTTTAATTTTAATTTTGCGTTTTTAACAAGGTTTATAGATGTTGCCAAAACAGCTGGTTACATCTGACGTTATTTAATATACGTTTAACGTTATTGTAACGTTATCCCATGACGTTGAAATGATGTTGTTCATTTATTTGCTCATTGCTGGTGTGTTAAGATGTATAGTATATTTGTATTAACTGCTATGGCATTTTTATTAACTTATATTTATTAATCAACATCAATTACAATTAGTATTTTAATTCTTTACATTTCTTTCTTTCTGATTTATTAGAATACTGTATAGGACTGTTTCTCAAACTTTTTTCTCCAAGTACCACCATAATGACCAATAATGAAATACAGGAGCGTAACAGGTCTAATTAATGAGCTACAGTTCAAAAACGTGGCAGATTAATTCTTATTATTATGAGTATTTTATTATTGTCAGCCACTTTAAACATTATAAATAGTTTGAACATTAACACTGCACTGTGCTTACAGGTAAAAAAATAAATAAAATGTCAACGTTTAAATTAAAATGTGCTTTTAAAAGGTAATTGAAAATTGCACTGTTCTTAAAAAGTAAAAAGAAAACTGCTGTGCTTAAATGTAAAGCGTTATCATAAAGTTGCCTATTCATCAAAACCTAGTAATGTTGCTTGGACCTCATAAATATAGGCATTTTTTGCTATTTCTGCGCAGAATTGTGCTAAAAATCTGCGGATTTATACAGAATTATTTTGGAAATGTCATAACTAAATGAAATAAAAAGTAATACATTTTTAACTTTTATTTAATGTTTACAATGCAAATCCGATCCACTTTATTTGGTAAACCAAGCAAGTCTCTTTTATAATATATCTACTAAAAGACAGAAAATATTACTTTACAAACTGTATTGTTCATATATCATATGAATATTTTCATAATAGTCAATAATACTACTGTAATTAATAAAAAAATGAATGAGTATAAGTTTACACACATTTACAAAAGTAATTAAACAGAATCAATGATGGACTAAAAATCTGCGTAATTTTGTGCGCGCAGATTCTGTGTGGGCCTAGCTATATGTAGTGGTGGGCAAAGCGAGGCTTCGTGAAACACTGAAACTATCGAAGCAAATGTGTCGAAGCTTCGAAACGTTTCGAAACACCACTCTACGGTGACACCTAGTGGTCATTTTATTTGTATTTCACTGAAACAGCTTCAGCAAAGAACAGTTGAGCAAATTGATGTATTAAACCCCACTTTGTAGCCTTGAATCATCAGATGGTTTAGTCGAGCGGTTAGAGTACATGACTACCATGCGGGAAAAATGGGTTCGAATCCAGACTGTCAGAAGTGTGTTGAAATGCTTTAATACCAGTTGGTAATGCTTTGTTATGGTATCGTTTTGTTTCAACATTGCTCTGACATACGAATAAACATTTGTAAATAAATTTGTATTTTGTTCATATAACAGGGTTGTTACTAGATCAGATACAGTTGTGGCCAGAAGTTAACAATAATTATTTATATTATTAATTAAATTTCCTATTGTATTTTATTAACGTCTATCCAAAACCTAAACCCATCACAGTACTGTAAAAATATGAATTATTGTTTTACAGTGTTACAAAAATGATGCTAAATTGATGGTGTATCCGCAGCTGTATCCTATCTAGGCTACACCATAAAACAGTAACATGATTAAAATACATAAAATCATGATTTTGGAGTATTTGTAATAGTCGAGATTCGAACCCAAAATAAATTCGAAATACAGTTCCAAAGTGCACACGCACGGTCCACTAGACCATACAAGTCGAAGACTTAACAAAGATCATGCCAGTGAAATGCAGATTCTCCGGGTCTTGAAACGCCTCTGAAATGATCGATGCTTTGAATCGCTTTTGTCACGTGACCAAGTGTTTCAAAACACTTTAGTCACGTGACCTGGGTGTTTCGGTTCATGCTTCGGTACAGTGTTTCGAAACACTTGCGCTTCGGGATCTCGACACTGTGTCGAAACGTCAGTTTCACGTCAGCCATCCCTAGCTATATGTCACTATATTCATATAACTCTTTTTGATAAATTTTGAAATGTATGATACATGTATCTATGACTTATTTATATATCTTTGAAATCTAAACATTAACTTGTATTTTAGATTTATGAACTGGATTTACATATTTAAATTAGAAATTAGATCTGCTTACTGGATGTTAGAGTAGGCTATTTGTGTCAGAAAAGTTTTTTATAAAGTTTGACCGATTCACGATTTTGATTTTGATTTTTTTTTTTTTTATTGTGTTACTAGTCTTCTCAAAACATTACAACAACATGACTGAAGTAACATTCTCTTTATAAGTAACTTGAAAAACCATCTGGTTAAGGAACATTGTATTTTTAATGGCCATGTCATACAAAAATCGGTCAAGGTGTAAATAAATGTAAAACAAATTCACGAGTTGAATATCGTTGCAGAAGACTTGAATAAGAAATATTTGTGTAAGTATTGCAGTTGCAGGAATACAGAGGTATTTTTTGCAAGTTTTGCTGAGCCTAGGAAAGATTGGCTGTCAGCTCGGCTTTGACTTTGTCTTCTGATTGAATGACAGGTTGTAATGCTGCTGCCTTTTTCTTAAAAAGATACAATGAAAGTAAAGGACTGAATATGGAAACTGTAAAGCCTCATTTAACCCAATGCGGGCTATTGTGGACGTATAGCAGGAGCAAATACAAGCACCAGATGTGTGTCTAATATAAAATAATATATTTAATCTATTTTTCTTTTCCCCCTTTTAAATACCGATCGTTTGATGCGATCATTAATGAACTACGTCCTGAATCGTGGCTGGGCTGTGCCGGTATGTGTATAGAAACCTGTTTAGAATTCTAAAATCCATGGCGCTGCGTGGTGCTGCGCGTCGCGTCGCCGAGAGGCGCTTCTGGTGTGCTTCCTGCTTCATTCAGAGAGTGAACCAAGGCGCATTGGTGCCATTATAATGTATTAAATGTATATTTTAAAAAAATCGCGATTCTCGATTTAATATAAAATTAAATCGTCATCAAAACGTAAATTCGAGTTAATCGAAAAAATCGGAAAAATCGCCCAGCCCTATTTTCATCCATGCTGACTCTTACGCCTTCAGTAGAGACAGGATGAGATGACAGAGGCTGTGCTATCAGCTAATATGTTGCTGACATTGGTTTTTATGTATGGGTGATATATTGTATCATGAAAAATTATTGTCCATACGTTTAAGTCGATATATTGATTATTATGACAGGCCTATTAATGACCAAACAGGTTGGCCTCTCACATGGGATGCAGCATTCCTACACCTTTATTTCAGGGCATGGAGTTTCAGCAAATGATTTAAGTCGGGTGTGTTTGATCAACAGTCTTAAAATATACTATTGGTGTGCGTGCAGAAACAGGCTTGAGTAACTGCCATTATAATGTGGCAAAACTTCCCTAAAACTTGTCACTGCTTGTAGCTTTTATGATTCTTGAAGCAAATATAGCCTCTTTGTATGTTTAACTCCAAACTTTAGCGTGTGTACTGTGACATTGGGAGTCATTTGGAAAACAAACCAATGTGTCCCTATGTAGCTCTGTGTACATAGGGAACTTAAGGAGAGAGAGAGAGAGAGAAAGATTTCAAAAGTTTTTCATCGACACTGAAACAACATGCTACGATAAAGTTAAGACATATATATTTCTATATCTAACTCATAAAAACTAAATATTTAAGACAAATCAAGGCAAGGCAAAGCACGTTTATTTCTATAGCAAATTTCATACACAGTGGCAATTCAAAGTGCTTTGCATAAACAGGAATAAAAAAAGAAAAGTATAAGAAAAATCATTGCTGCAATCAAATATGATTGTATGATTCAGCATAGCGTGAACTTACCTGATATCAGGCCCGGATTGGCTAATCGGGAGGACCGGGAGAATTCCCGGTGAGCCGGTCAGTTTTTTGGCCGCGAGGGCCGGTGTCCCTAGCTCCAGAATCTGTAGCTCTTAGCAGTTACACTTTTTAAATTAATTAATTTATTTACTTGACCAGTCTTCTTATTCATTGTTTTACCGTAGCTCTGCTCTTTTTATCTATTTTCTCGTAGCCTCGTGAACATGATGCTGCCTGCAGGTTAATGATGATATAACTCGGATGAGTCACCATTCAACGTACAACTGTTGTGGTCCAGTGGTTAGCACATTAGTTTACAATGCCGCCGACCCGGGTTTGATCCTCGTCTGAGCAATTTTTTATTTTTATTTTTATTGTTAAGACATACAATACTGTTAGGGTTGTTGAACATTTGAAGTTCTAAAGCAGCTGTTTTCTCAAAAAAGACGTGATAGTGTCATTAGAAACTGAATTGGAAATGACCTTATTTTAATATAGTCAGTCGTGAACTGAGGTGGGCCGGTCTGAGGCTTGAAACTCCACGGCTGAAAAGGAGTCCCACTCCGGCCCTGCCTGATATGAAATGAGAACTGCAGAGTCGAGCATTTTTAATTAGGCCCTCACTCCATTCAGCTCCCTTTTAGCCAAAGACGTCTGCGGTTGGCATTAAAAGCAGTGTGGTGTACGGTAAAAGGCTAAAAGCTAAGTTTTCGAATTTGGCATCCTACCGCACAACACCACATGTTTGCTATTGCAACCAATCTTTTTTTGCATTCGGGAACCCACGTGACGTCATGTGTGACGTAGGTTGGTAATTCCTCTATATTTTCTCACAATTTTATTATTAAAAGCTCTTTGTTTCGGACTAAGAAACTGTGCCATAAATGTTGAAGATTTGGGATTTTAGCTGATATTGATAGGACAGTAACTAAAAAACAACATTACCCACAAACTGTGAAAGGAGCTCCACATGAGAAGCTGCTGTTACCATGGAAACAAATATTGCGTCATAAGCGCTTGCCATCCTGCGAAGCCTCGTGTTGCAATTAGACTCGATCTCTACATCAGCAGCTGCATGCATTTAAATATCCAGCCGTAAACGCACATTATTTTTGGCTCTTTTAACCGAGTCAGTCGTTTCATACAGCGATGCGCTTCACACACTGACTTGCGTGGGCGTAGTGTTCATGGTGTATTGCTGCGCATTAGAGTCACTGACGGATCAATGTGGAAAGAGAGGCTCATGGGAAGGTACTGATGGTGAATGCCAGTGGGTGTGCGGTGGTTGCCATGGTTACATTCTCCTCAGGTCTTGGGTGTGATGATGAT
Source organism: Danio rerio (assembly GCF_049306965.1). Taxonomy (NCBI): domain Eukaryota; kingdom Metazoa; phylum Chordata; class Actinopteri; order Cypriniformes; family Danionidae; genus Danio; species Danio rerio. Next base: position 6,170,984 of record NC_133185.1, read on the forward strand.
GTCAGCCAGCATGCTGGGCTGTCTCTCTTTCTCTCTCTCTCTCTGCCGCTCGCTCGCTCAATGAGTCAGTCAGGCTGCACTGGAGCAGCAGTTCATTCCTTCTTCTCTCGAGTTCTCTCTATTTTTGCTTCAGATCTCAATGTGACGAGCGAGCGAGGTAGGCATGGATTTGCATCTTTTCTCCATTGTGTCCTGCTTTAATGCAGTGAAAGCTTCGGGGCAAGAGCGGCTCTCTGTATTGTGATTGTTTAAGTGGATTTATTGCGTCAGTGAATGTTTATTGGGGGATTCTGTCATGAGGCAGATTGATATTTGGAGGACGATGATCAATAGAAAGTGCACGGATCGTTAGAAACGTCTGTTTGTTGTCTCAGAGAAGTGCTCGTGTCCTATCATCCATGATACACCTACGTCAATAAAACATTATTGGTGTTTGGAGCAAAGGTTATAGTTAAACAGAAAGCATCATGGGATTTTTCAAGATTGCAGGCTGTAAGTTTTACATTTCGTAACAGGTATGGATGACGTGCAGAGTTGCGCGTGTGGAGATGATTCATACGCTGCTAATGATGGGCTCAATAGATCATGCGCTTTCTCTTTCACTGTTTGTTTTGATAATGGGAGATGGAGGCAGTTTACGGCGACTGAATTGCTGTTGCGTTTTATGCTGACCTTCCTCACATCAAACATCAACAATACAGGGTCCCGGGTCAAACATGAAAAGGGGGTTTCAAGCATTATTTAAAGTGTATTATGGTTTATATTTTTCTTTACGTTAGCATGTGGACATTAGGTATGGGCTGGTGTAAGATTCTGGCCGTATGATAACCTTGGATAAAAATATCATGGTTTCACGGTATTGTGATTACTGTTAAAATATATATTTTTTAAATGTCTGGGTTAAAAACAAAAACTTTTTTCCCCCTTGAACACAAAATATTTAGTTTTTTGAAAGGCTTCTAAGACTTTATTAATATTTATAAAATAGTAAACACGTCAGGCTAAATAATTCAAATGAATAATTGACGTCTGCTGTCTTCATTAGTTTCAAAAACACAGATTTCTTTACAATTTAAAACGGCATCTTTGGATATTTTTTCTGCTGGAGATACTGTTGTCCTAAAAAAAACAAACAAAAAAAATGTAAATAAAAAAATCGTACACATACCTTAGAAACTGTTTCTACAGAAAATGTTGGCGGTTTTACAACCTTGAATTTTCCAAATCGTGGTATACCTTGAAAACTGTTTAGGAATCGTCCCATGCCTAGTGGACAGCCAGTTTATTTAGATGTATTTATTTTTTACTAAAGAATGACTCTTATGCATTTTTATTATCATTTACCGATACTCACTAAAATGTAATTCAGTGTAACAATTGTTTATATACAAATACAAATGAAGAGTTCAGATGCAAAACCTTCTAAATCCATCAGAGCTCTTTTCTTGTAAATGAGCATTTTCTATCCGGCTTCTATAATTAGGTTCAGAAGTTTAATTTTATAGATAATGAAAAGGTTGGTAGCTGGTAAATAAAATAACACTGTTTTCAAAAATGTCACTTTGGACAATTCTCTGTTTTTTTAAAAGGTAAATTTTAAAAACAGCTAAATCCACATCTGCTTTTTTTTTTGCAAAAACCTCTGAATCCACCTGTTCGGACAAGACAGCATAATTAGTTGAAAAATCTTTAAAGATGCCATTTGAAATTATTTTACTAAACATAAAACACATTACACAAACCACCTAAAATAAAAATAACAAAAATCTGTCAAGTAAATGGCGGTTCATTCCGCTGTGTAAAACCAGGGGAAAAGCTGACATTAATTAAATCTGTTAACAATCTGTTGTCATTTAGATTTAATGTAAGTAGAGCAATATAAACATTGTTAACTAAGCTTCTTAGATTCAAATAATGTAGTGTAAAACATCAATATCTGTGCATTGTCCATTAATATAAACAGTTTATCAGACGTAAAGAGTTTTATACATTACATTTCTTTTTAAAAATAGCTTACATTAGCAAATAAAATACAAGGCCTACATTTTTTCAGTACAATTTTTGAGTGGAGAACGGTAAGCTTTTAAAAGTATTTTCTTTTGCATAATCATATAAACAACCTATACTATAGTCCATAAACATCTTTAATGGAGTTTGAATTTGTTTAGCAAACGAATGTTCAAGATATATTAGTCAAATAAATGTTTATTCAGAATTTTAGAGGCTTGTGATCTCTCTTTCTCTTCAGTAATGCCAGACTGCGTGATTTTAGCCCCGATTTTGGCTCGCCGACAGGTTTTGAGAAATCGCCGACAAATGCCTGAAAGCACAGGCAAATTGGTGCTCGTGCACGTGAGTGACAATCACACAGTATGAACTATCAAAGACGCGATCTGAGAGAATCGCAGATGAGTCGCCGATGCCTGTGAGATATTTGGCGTGCTAAATATCTGGAGCTGTCGGCGATTCAAATCATGCCGTGTGAATTGAGTTTTGACTGAAAATAACATCAGCGATCGCCTACAGCCAATGAGAGAGCAGCATTCACTTGTGTGTGTGTGTGTGTGTATACCTGCTGCAGGCCAGCGGAAGGCTGGGGAGAAGTTAACAGCGCTCTTTTTCGATTTATTTGGACCCACGAAATGGAGGAAAAACTAGTGGAGGTTTGACAGGACTCAGGAGCAACCGTGTCTGTTTGACGTTTCATACAGAAAGAAATTAGTTTATTATCAACGTTGAGGAGAAATGGCTAATTCCCTTTAAACCCAGGTGAGCAAATATGTACATGTTCCACCCCATTAAAGGCTTCTTTCTCATTATGTAGTTAATAACAAAAGATATACGACACGTTTTAGGCTGTGAGACGTAGTTTGGACGAAGTTGTCGGCGATTCTTCCTATAGTAAAGTCATGCAGTGTGAATGTCCCTGTCGCCGATCCATCATGCAGTGTAAACAAAGCAGCGACGAAACGCAAGCCCAGATAGTCATGCAGTGTGAAAACATCTGTGACACGACTACTTTGAAAATCATGCAGTCTGAACTCGGCATAAGAAAGATAATAAGAGAGAAATCTTAATTTAGCTTGCCAACAAAAAAGGCTACACCACAACCATAGCTACACACTACATCAAATCTAGGTCAGCCTCCAAAGTATAAATTATTGAAAGTATGAATACAAAATACATGCGCCACGATTGCATTCTCTTATGTTTAAGAAGACTTGATAAGACTTGACATCATTATCTTTTGACATTTATTGCTAATTTTTAGATATGCAGTGTATACATTTTTGTGGAGGTTAAAAAGAAACGGTTTCACTGTTAGATACAGTGAAATACTGTATGATTTGCATAATCAAATCACATTCATTTGAATAAATTAATTTGTATATTACACATATTAATTCCTATTCAACACATTCATTTGTATTAAGCAGAAATCCAGGTTTATTGTTGGAAAATAGTGCCATTTGTCAAATTATGCCAATTTAGTGGTGAGAATAAGTCTCAAGAAGACTGAATTTGATGTGTCTTTTGAGCCGTGTGTGTTTTTGATAACGTACGGCCCATAAAGATCACACGGCTCCTTGGCAATATGTTAATTTCTAACAGTGTGTGTCAAGAGGATTATTTCAGTGATTAATTCAGCTTACACTGAAAGAGTGTAAGCCCTTTTCTGAAAGCCTTCCAGTTCCTCCCAGTCTGGTTATGTTTTTTTTTTTTTCTCTGCCGCTTATTTATCTTTTTCTGGATCCGTCTCTCCTCCTCATCATAAGGCATCTGCCTTTACCAATATGATATCAGTCACGATTAGCGTGGCAGCATCTGTTTTTCATCGTATCGATTGCGTTGAAATGTCTTGCATGCTGACACTGAACGTAGACATATTGGTGTGATGATGCTCTCAGGATAAACACATGGCACATTGAAAAAGCACTCCACTGATACCGGCCGTAATTCCCAGTGGTTCAGCCCTGGTCAGTTACATCCAGATCAGATCAATGATGTCTCCCAGAAAATAGCTCTTGATTAGTAGTCGTTCAGACTAAAAACCTGTTGAGATATTGGCTGTTTTTGAAGGCTTAGTCGCCTCTATGTCCTATCAGTAGGCCTAAATTCTCATAATGATTAGCCCCCTGTAAAATTGTAATTCATTTTTTAAATATTCCCTAAATGCTGTTTTAAGAGTTCACACTTAGCTGATGATTGATTTATAAAGCTTGTTTGGCATGCTGTTCCGGGAGAGAGCTTTGAGCTCATAAGATCCTCGAGCCTGAGGCTCCCTCCTGTTTGTGAGGTGAGAGGGGTGTTTTAGCTTAGGTAGATCTCGAGAACCCCCCCTGCTGTAGTAATGAACCGATTGTAACTGCTCTTAAAAGATAACATCTTACTAGGATCATGTCTATGGTGCCCATTTGGATTAGTCAATTAACTTAAGTTACATGATTTTGGACGGTAGGAGGAAACTGAGGAACCCAGGGGAAAACCCACATGAGCACTGGGAGAATGTGTAAACTCCACACAGAAACGTCAGCTGGCTTGGTAAGGACTAGAACCAGTGACATTTTTGCTGTGAGGCAACAGTGCTTAACACTGGGCCACCGTGCCACCCATCTAGGAAAGAAGGAGGAGTAGGGTTGGAAGGGGGATTCTTTAAAACGAAGATGGCTGTTACATGGAACTTAGGGTATTTAAAGTGGTTTAGGGATCGTCTGATTGGTGAATCATGAATTGAGTAATGCGGTACGAGCCGAAAGCAAACATAAGCACGGGATCCTCTCGAAATTAGTTTAGAAATAAACTTCACTTATGGAGATCATTTTTTAACACATTTTTATACTGAACACTAGATCAAACTTACCAAACACAAGTTTTTAAAAATGTTTTAACTCCTATAATCTCCAAATCACACCACTTTTTTGCAAAGCTCAGTTCAGAAATGGCAACAAAGTCTGCAGAAAGACCTTTTTCAGGCAGCATTTGTACCTCATAACTGATTTCAGACCAGTTTCTGAGATTTTCAGTAGGTGAGTAAGGGTGGAAGGGGGATTCTTTAAAACGAAGATGGCTGTTATATGGAACTTAGGGTATTTAAAGTGGTTTAGGAATCGTCTGATTGGTGAATCTTGAAGTTTAAAAAATCTGATTTACGTTGAAAAGCCCTGTTAACTTGTGATATTGTAGGCTGTAAAGGTTAAAGGATCCCAGAAAGTTTAAGTAGAAATATTTGTGTTTAGGCGACGCACTGGCGCAGTACGTAGTGCTTTCACCTCACAGCAAGAAGGTCGCTGGTTCGAGCCTTGGCTGGGTTAGTTGGCATTTCTGTGTGGAGTTTGCATGTTCTCCCTGCATTCGCGTGGGTTTCCTCCGGGTGCTCCGGTTTCCCCCACAGTCCAAAGACATGCAGAAAAGGTGTATTGGGTAGGCTAAATTGTCTGTACTGTATGAGTGTGAATGAGTGTGTGTGGATGTTTCCAAGAGATGGGTTGCGACTGGACAGGCATCCGCTACGTAAAAACGTGCTGGATAAGTTAGCGGTTCATTCCGCTGTGGTGACCCCCGATCAGTAAAGGGACTAAGCCGACAAGAAAATGAATGAATGAATGTTTGTGGTAATACATGGAATTTTAATCTTTTTTTTTTTTGTACACTTTCCTAGTGTAATCAAAGGTAGAGAATTGAGGGGGTGGGGGATATCGTGGTGCACCAAAGAAAAATTTTTATTTTGACTCTTTTCTTTTTTTAAACCAAATTTATGATTTCAGAATAATGTCAATAAAGTGAATCCAGTTTGACTTGCGCACTTCTATTAACACATCCTGTCTATACTGTTCATTAATTACATTAGTAGATTAGAGTACTTGGATTTTCATGGCTGTTTTTAATGCGTTAAATATATATGTAATCCTATTTGCTGAAATAATAAAAGAACTCCACTATGGTGTTACCAAGACTTTCAGAAAAATGAAAAAAATTCTGATAACGGTGTCAGCCCCATAGACGCTGCATTAGAAACATCTCATATGAGCGGTAATTCGTTTTTTTGTAATTTAACTCAAAGATGACATAATACATTTATAAAATTTCTTTAACAAAATATAAATTTCCGGGAGATTATCACTCGTTTGCGGGCATCTGGGAGCCTCTATGCATTTGCGGGAGACTCCCAGAACTTCCAGCAGACTTGGGATGTCTGAATATCGTGTTTAACAACCAGGCCCGGATTGGCTAATCGGGAGGACCGGGAGAATTCCCGGTGGGCCGGTCTGTTTTTTGGCCGCGAGGGCCGGTGTCCATAGCAGCTTGCACCCTCAGCAGTCACACTTTTTTCATCTATTTATTTATTTGACCATAGCTTTACTCTTTTTATTCATTATTTTGCAGCAGCGCCGCTCTTTTTATTTATTTTCTCGCAGCCCCGTGAGCAGAATGCAGCCTGCAGGTTAACTAACGTTAATGATGAAGATGTAATGCAACTATAGACCCCAAACAGCGGCACCTTAGTAAATATAAGAATTCGAATAATTAATATTAATGAATAATACACCTGCTCAATGAAAATCAAATGATTCACTACATTAATAAATCTGACATAACTTGATCAGAAATCTAAAAAGGGGAGAAAAAGATTGAGCCATCAAAAGAAAGTAATGCTGTGTCTCAAAGGTCACAAGTCATTACTTATTTTTTATTGCAGCTGTAGTAGCGCCATTGTGGTAAGCACTTTGCGTTTCAACGCCGCGGACCCGTGTTCGAATCTCACCTGAAAAATTATTATAAATTTTTTCTTTTCATTTTTATTGTTAAGACATATAATACTGTTAGGGTTGTTGAACATTTGAATTTCTAAAGCAGCTGTTTTCTTGAAAAAGACGTGATAGTGAAATTAGAAACTGAATTGGAATCAGTCGTGAACTGAGGGGGCCGGTCTGGCTTGAAACTCACAACTAAAGTGAGACGTGATCCAGCAGTACATCCTTGATAAACTGTCCGACATGCACTGCTCACTGGTAATTTTAACAGTGTATAGTGGCAAATAAATCAGAAGTCTTAGCACATTTGCAGAGAAGACCTTTACAAAATAAAGTGGATAGAAGATGTGACGCAGTCTTCGAAGTCAGACTTGCCTTGTCTTCTGTAGACAACATTTTTAAAATCTTTCGGATGCAGCCCTTCAGTGTAATGCCATCACTGAAGTGACAACCCCCGTCACGACGCACTGCCGAGGCCCCTTCACTTCCTGTGTCTCCCTGGGAGCGAGCAGACAGTATTGTTATGGGAATCCTCTTTGATTAGATTATTGTGTGCTCTCTGTTTTCTCTCTCCACCCGTTCCCTCCCCCATCTCCCTCTCTCGCTTCTTCATACATGTATTTTTCATGAATGGTGTTCGGAGTAAAGAGAATTGATCTCACTAATGATTCTGAGTGGAAAATTGTGTGTTATATGATTAAAATGAGGATTTTACGCTCATCTTTTCTCTTCTGTTGTGTTTCCGCAGGTCGTGACAGGAGCCTGATGCTAAATTCGTGATATGCTCTGCCCGGCGTGAGGAGCAAGGAGCCTTTCTCCTCCTCCTCTCCATCCCTCTTGCTGGTGTCACACTGTATCCGGACAGAACTTGGTGTGGAGGCGACTGACACTTTTATGACACATTTTTAAAGAGATTGAGCAAGTGAGACGAGCAGAAGAGAGAGAGAGTCAGAGGAGTTGGAGAACCAGCAGTATTGTCATTGCTTATGGAGGAGGAGGGGCAGGATTGACGTGGAAATCGCATCAGCTTGCTTTCAGTTTTATCATTGATCGCTATTCCGTCCAATCAGAGATGGGCGTCCTGTGCTGCAGCATCCTCGTGCTTGCACTTTTTTTGCAGTGCCATAGTCACAGTATCCAAAACCACATGTACAGGTTCAAGAGGTGAGTCAATTAGTGTCCTTAAGGAAACCGTAATTGGTGGGAATGTTACGCCCCCCAAGCTGTTGTTTAATTCGTGCATTGATCAGATACATGTAGGAAAGGAACAAACATTTAAATTCAGAAGTCCATCTTATACAGTTGAAACCAGAGGTTTACATACAACATAACCATTTTTTTTTAAATGTCTGATAGTAAATCATACTAAACGTTTACAATTTTAGGTCCGTTAGGATTACCTAAATGATTTAAATTTTCTAAACGCCACAATAATGAGAGGATTTTTTTATTTTTTTGAGAATTTTTTTATATTTTACATTTCCTTGGTATTTTTTTAGCTTTGCTTTTAAACTGTATAACTTTGGTCAAATGGTTTGTTCTGTAGACTATCGGGAAAAAAAATAGCTTAAAGTGGCTTATAATTTTGTCCCTAAAATGGTTTTTAAAAAATTAAAAACTGCTTTTATTTAAGTCGAAATAAAACAAATAAGACTTTCTCCAGAAGAAAAAATATTATCAGACATCCTGTGAAAATTTCCTTGCACTGTTTAACATAATTTGGGAAATATTTAAAAAAGAAATAAAAATACAAAGGGTGGCTAATAAAAAACTTTGCAACCATATATTTTTAAATGAAATGTTATATTGTATCTGTTCTAACATGTAAAATGAAATGGTGTTTATTGCTAATTTATAATTTAGTGTGGTATACTTTAGTTGTACCATCAAAGTCCACTAATATTGCTAGGTTATTTGGAAGAAGTTGTCTTACAGTTAATTCTGTTATTTATATAGAAATATATTTCAGTGAACAGTGTGAACCAGGACCAAATGTTTAATTTGTGCCAAAAACAAACAATCAAGAGAATTAAATTACAAGTGTCAACACGTGCCCTTGGGCGAAGCAGTGGCGCAGTAGGTAGTGCTGTTGTCTCACTGCAAAAAGGTTGCTGGGTCGAGGCTCGGCTCATTTGGCGTTTCTGTGTTCACAGTCCAAAGACATGCGGTACAGGTGAATTGGGTTGGCTAAATTGTCCGTAGTGTATGAGTGTGTGGATGTTTCCCAGAGATGGGTTGCTGCTGGAAGGGCATCCGCTGCGTTAAAAACGTGCTGGATAAGTTGGCTGTTCATTCCGCTGTGGCGACCCCGGATTAATAAAGAGACTAAGCCGACAAGAAAATGAATGAATGAATGAACAAGTGCCCTTAGAATATCTTCACATAAAAATATATTTTGTTTGAACTTTTTGCTACTGACACTAGTTTCAAAAAATATATATCTGATTTCAAACCTTACTCAAAACTAGTGCCTTATTGTCAAATGTGCACCCTAGCAATGCATGTTTTCTGAAAGTCTGTTTTTGTTGATACTGTAGGTTTCAGGAAAATTCCTTTACAGACCCCAATGACTGCTCAAGGACCAGACAGCCTTTTGTCATGTCCAGTCCGTACAATTTTTCACTGGATATTCGCCTACCTGGGGTGGTCCCAACAGAGGTAAGAGTTCCCAGTCTGCACTTTTTTTTTAAATGAAGGATCGTTTTTACAAATGCACATTAGTTTTTTTTTTGCGTTACTACTTTAAAATGTAATGCAAAGTAATTCAACCTTTTTTTTTCCTACTAAGCTGGGCATGTTTGTTTGTAATAATATAAACATCTATTTTTGACTAGTGTAATGTATTGTTAGAGCGAAAGTGAAATGATAAGTAAATAAACCTAGGGCTGAAGCAAATGTAAATACACGTCTGCAGTTCAGGAGCTGTTCAAACAAATCTTTCAGCAAAGCTGCCTTCCTGGATTGCATAAAGAACGTTTAACATTTTTAGCAACCCATATTTGCACAATTTTTAACCAGTAAACCATCTATTTTTATGCAAGTGAGCTGAGTAAATGCACGTTCACATTTTAGCTGGAACTACAATAAGTATTATGTTTACACAATGTACAAAACACATGTGCACTTAATCCAGATTTCTATCAAAATGGGCAAAGGAGAGCTAATTAATAATAATAATTAAATAGGAAATCCTATAAAAACGTTACGTATTACTTTACTTGAAAAAAGTAACCTGATTACTTATAGACATGATTACGTTCTAAACATGGTGCATTACTATTCATGATTGCATACAGTTAAAGTCAGAATTATTCGCCCCTCTGTTTATTTTTTTCCCCAATTTCTGTTTAACGGAGAGAAGATTTTTTTTTCAAAACAGTTCTTTTTTTCTTTCTTTTTTCTTTTTTACTTAGTTTTTATAGATTTTTTAGGAACATATAACCAGTGGGAACAAAACAAGCAAATAAAAAATAATACATATATACATAAATATACATATGTATGCATACTTATATAGGCAAATACATACTTTCCACACATGTACACCTATATACATACATGCATAAAAATATTAAATTAACCTTATCAAAATAAATAAGTATAAAATAAGATATAATAAAAGGTTGCCAAACATATTTTCACAATGATAAATAACCTTTAGAAATATGTAAATGTTTAACTATAAATAATTATATTGTCGTTGAGGATAAAACCAGGCATTTACTCCATTTCTTTTCAAAGGTCTCTAATTGTAATCAAAGTGCATGTGTCATTTTTTCCATTTCCTCAACTTCTGCTATAATTTTGAACCATTCATCTTTAGTTGGTGGCTCTTCTTTATACAATTTCCAGGTTATAGCTTTTTACTTGTTGCCAAAAATATCTTAAATAGATATTTATCTTCCTTTTTAAGATTAATAGGAGTATCTCCCAAATAAAGTACTTCAAATGATCTAGGAATATGAAGATCAAAAATATCATTGATGGCGAAGTGCTTTCAACACATTTCTAAACATAATAGTTTTAATAACTTATCTCTAATAACTGATTTATTTTATCTTTGCCATGAAGACAGTAAATAATATTTGACTAGATATTTTTCAAGACACTTCTATACAGCTTAAAGTGACATTTAAAGGCTCAACTAGGTTAATTAGGTTAACTAGGCAGGTTAGGGTAATTAGGCAAGTTATTGTATAATGACAGTTTGTTCTGTAGACTATCAAAAATAAAATAAGCCTAAAGGGGCTAATAATTTTGACCTTAAAATGTTTTTTAAAAAATTTAAAACTGCTTTTATTCTAGCCGAAAAAAAAAAAAAACTTTCTACAGAAGAAAAAACATTATCAGACATACTGTGAAAAGTACCTTGCTCTGTCAAACATTATTTGGGAAATATTAAAAAATAAGAAAAAAATTCAAAGGGGGCTAATAATTCTGACTTCAACTGTAAATCAAAATAAGCATCCGTTTGTAAGCTCACTTTAAATTATAAACACACCCATACCACATGACAGCTATAAGTTAATACTCATAACTCTGATATTTTCTTGGATATGAAAGTTTAATGTGTTATTTTACTAGTTACTAAAAGGTAATCTGATTATGTAACTGCTTTATTTAATTCACAAATTAATGCACAGCTGTTTATATTTGTGCTCGGCATTGAATATATGCTGTTATTTTTTTCACCTTTGAAAGCATCTGTCATAGAAAAGCAACTGTCGTGAATAATTAAAGTGAGCTTCCTCACATAGGACTGCAGTCTTATGAATACTCATGAGGCAAAGATGAGTCATCGATGTACAATAGGTACATTTAGATTTTATATACTTAACGTAGTGCATAAAAGCTTTAAATTAACCGGTTTTCAATTATAGCTGAAATCAGTGGATGTTATTATTGTCTTCTGGACACAAACACTTTTGTTGAAATCTACAAAAAATATAGTTTATGTGTTTAGAAAAGCATTGGAAAGCAAGCATTTTCCCTAAGGGCAGAACTGTAAAAAACCTTTCATTTGTTTGCTCTTCAAAGCCTGTGGATAACTTGACTAACCAGTTGACCAATCACAATACACATCATCTCAAATGTAGTTTTAGTCATCCTGATATCCGGGAGCCAAATCCTGTCATTAGAATTAATTGTTAACGACCTTCCAAAACTGTGCCACAAGGTTTCGTTCCCAAATATTAGTCATGTGAATGCAAGATAACACAACTTTGTTCGTGTGTATCAAGTGCACTGTGAGAAGCAACTTATTTATTATGTAAGAAAAACAGAGCTAATATGGGGTCAAGCACATTCAGGGTGCTTTCACACCTGCCTCATTTAGTTCGATTGAATCGCACTAGAGTTCGTTTTCCCTTTTGGTGCGGTTCGTTTGGGCAGGTGAGAATGCAGCAATCGTACTCGAGCGCACCAATAGCGGACCAAATAAGCGTAACGAGACCTGCTTGAAAAGGTGGTCTTGGTACGCTTTCAAACGAACCCTAGAGCGGTTCGTTTGTGGTGAGAATATGATCCGTACTAAAACAGGTCCAACCGCAAAAAGTACTGCGCGTTTTGGACTAATTCAGCTGCCGTAGGCCGATGCGATGTGCATTATGGGATATGGAGGAAAAATATTTGTTGACAGCGCTTTACCAAAAGAGAGAGAGGGGAAAACATTACCTGATGGCTCGTTGGTAATATTTCCGCAAGATGACCATGTCGCAGTTTAGCTAAATTACTTCACGCCTCCTCCTGAAGTGACGAGCGATGCATTAAAACACTGTTTTCCAGCTCCGGCCGCGCTTCATTCTTGAAATGTATAGCTTGTCTAAAGCAGGCATACAATCAGCCAGCGCAGTCGTCCCTCCAGAGTAAAAACGACATTTTGCGACTGCTGGTTTTGTTTAATTGCGGGAGTTCATTGGCTTTTCCCCGCACGTGAATTCTAACCAATCAATAAGCAGTTTAGGAAACATGTTTAACAACATCTGGCCAATGAGAGATGTGGATTTTGTCAGATGACTGCATTTTGGTTTGTTTCAACTGGTTCGGACCAAAGCCAGCAATGTGGTGCGAAAACGACCCAAAGATGGCAGAAAACGCAACAATGTATCATTTATTGCCCTTGGTCCAGACCAAATGAAGCGAACTACAGATGTGAAAGTGCCCTCAGACTTAAACCTTCTTAATATATTTTCAGAAAAGTTTTATTTGCCAATTCTAAACAGGGAAATCATATTGGCAGCCAATGACTATCAAACGACAACATTGTTCACAGTCAATTTAATAATACTATTTTTGTTTTGAAGGCACACCTGCATGCTATTTAAGACCAATTATTTGGGGCCATGTCACAAGATGTCACTTTGCTCAAAGAAAAAATAAACGGTCGCATTTTAGGATGAAGGAGGATAAAGAATGAGCCTCCTTCAATGGGCCTCTTTCACTTTCTCTCTTTTATCGATAAGGAAATGGTGTTGCACACTCCACTGACATCCATTAGTTTACATATTTAATTTGTGTTTGTTAAGCACAAAGATTTATTTCAAAGCTATTTTTAAATTCAGTTCAATTTCCAGCAAACAGATAAATTAAAAATAATAAGTGTGTCCTAACACATGTGCTATGCTCCATATGGTCTAAAACCTGACAGGTGGACAAATCTAAGCTTGTTTCTAATGAAACGAATATAAAATTGCATATAATAAATAATAATAATAATAATAATAACATTAGACCAAAGCAAGTTGTCATGAATAAACTAAAAAAGCCACCTGAGATGAAGACATGGAGGCAGTGGTTTTTATATTTATAGAAAATAATAATTTTTGTAATATTTGTATCCTTTAATTAATTTTCATGTGTGAAGGCCTGTGCACACCGAGACATTATTTGCTCACGTTTTCCATCAACGTTTAACGCCTCGTGACTAAATATAGGGCAGTGGTGGGCAAACTTTTTAGACCCGAGGTCCACATCAAGTTTTGCAAACTAAGTGAAGGGCCACATATCAAATCCTTAAAAAAAAAAAAAACTTTTATTAATAGTGGCAGTATGCATGGAACATGTAATATCGGACAGGAACATGTCACATTAACACATCTTTTTTTTAATAGTTATTATTGAGTCATATTTACAAGTCGAATTCATTTGCACTGCTATTTATATTTAATTATCAAACATCATAAAACAATAAAATAATCCCTTATAAATAATAATAATAATAATAATAATAATAATGTAATATTTTTAATGGGGAGAATAGAAAAGATATTGTTTGATTAGATAAAAATCTCATATTAACACATTAAAAATTTTTGAATGTTTGAAAAATGCCGACTTAAGTTGTAGACTTTAAAAACAGCAATACTTTCTTGGCATATTAGACCTACAGCTTTCAGTCTGAAATTGGGGAAGAAGTATTTTGTGGTCCATTCTTCCTAAGACACACGACATTCAGAGTCAGTATTTATTTATTTATTTTTAGCCTCACCCATTTCCAGTCAATGAAAGTGTTTAGCGGGCCGCATATGGCCCACGGGCCATAGTTTGCCCACCTCTGATATAGGGCATCAATGTGATTGTGCACACCAACGTGCAAAACAGCATGCGCAAAAGCGTCATTAAAAAAAAATACCTCATGCTCGTTTTTTTGTTTTGACGCGCCACGTCAAAGCCTTCTCCACCAATCAGATCGGCACTGTTGTTCACGTGCACGGAGCTGCTGAAGTTACAGTAAACAGCACTTGGAGGCGCTCAAGCGCAAAACTGTCAATGCGAGCGCACATTGAAGAAGATGCCCAGAGGCGATATGAACGTGGAGCTGCTAATTGCGTTATTTCGCTATCGCTAGAGCTGGAGCTACTGCTTGAACCATCCATAACAACAAGCATGTCAACTTTGCTTCTTCTGTGTTACTAGCAGGTGTCAAAAGCTTAAAGTTATGTAGCACCATCTAACATCAAGGAGAGATTTAGTATATTCTTCTGCTCGATGCCAGTGAAAATCGCTTGGGTTTAAATCCTGAAAAACGTCTTGTAAAACACTGACGATAAACGCAAACGAAAAGCGCCCCGGTGTGTAGGAGCCTTGAAGATATTTGCGTATTGTTGTACATCCTGCATGTTTTAAGCAATGTGTAAGCGAGAAGCACAACTAACGCGCTTTGCGCTGGATCTGCTTTTAGCTGATGTATTGCAGTCTAGTTTAGTTCCTCAAAATAGAAACGCGCCAGCAATGCGCCTTAACACACCGTCTTTCTAGACTGGAACACCCATGAGTCCACAAAGTGGCGCAAATGCATTTGCTATTTAAACAATGTAAAAATGGAAAATTTAATTGGCAGAAAATGGGAAAGGTAGGGTTGTGCTGGTCTGAAAATATCCGCCTTGCGCCTTAAAGATGAGCATTTAGATTGGGGTGTATGATAGGGCCCTGGATGTGCAAATATAAAGCCAACTTTACTAGTTCATTTCAGCAATTCCTATTGTTTTACAAGTTAAATTCAAAACTTTGGATGCATTCATAACGGTTTCACTTATCTTAATTATATTCAGCATTCCAGGTCTGATTTAGTAAACATGATCAGGAATGTGAATATGTGAATCTGAAATATTCTACGAACTTTCTAATATATGCATCTGTGTGTGTGTTTTTCAACAGTCTGATAGCTACTACTGTATGGCTGTTCCTGTCCCAACCTCACGGGAGGCCTATATTGGTGAGTAAAGGTTTTATTAACTGTAGTAAGCACAATTTCTATATAATTTCTATTAAATAGCTCAGTAAACTACTAATTAGCTGCTTATTAACAGTTCGTAAAGTAGTCGTCCGCTTTAGGTATTGTGTAGGATTAGGGTTGTAGAAGGTCATACTTTATACGTTCTAATAAGCAGCTAATATCCTTATAGCAGTGTAACGTACAGTCTGTAGATAAAACTACGTATTGATTTAAAAAAAAAAAAAACGATCTGGGTTCAGTCTAAGAGGACAGTTACGATCACCTGGTGCAAGGAAGTCTGCTCTGAGCATGTCTGGGTGACAATTCAATTACGCCGGTACACTTAGGCCCCGTTTACACTAGTGCGTTTTAGTTTTAAAACGGCGTTTTAGAATGAAAATGATCCGCGTCCACACTCGCGTTTTACCCAGCGTTTCTGAACTGCTCTCCGTCCACACCAAAACGCTGAAAACGCACATCACGTGACCACACACACACTCTCGGGCAAGCGCTGCAGCCAATCTACCCAGATGAGAGCTGTGCTAGTCGGACTTCTCATCAAGCATCTCCCGCTGGATCTAATCTCACTATATTTATTAAACGGGATATTTCATTCATCTTGTTGTCTGTATCTAACGACATATTCCTTGACTTTGGTCACTGGAATCTATTACTTGTTCTCAGGTAACGTGTTTTGGCTGAGCGCAAAGATAAGTTAATGATTAATGTAAGCACGTAGCCTATTCTGTATATTGACTGATCGCTTGCCTTTATTTCCTATAATGTATAAACTTATTTATGTTAAACTTTTATAATGGCCATTATCGATTATTAAAACTGATAATAAGAGAGGGTTTCGTATTTTCACTGAAATAAAAAGGAGGCAGTTGTTATCGGCTCCGTTTTCTTATATATATCTACACAGTGAAGATGACGCTCATATATGCAGCACCACGCCTCAACATTTCTGCTGTCTGTTAAGTTGCTAATATTAAAATGAAAATATGTTGAGAAAGTGAAACAACGTAGCCAGGGTGATGTGAATGAAGTTATAAAGTACACTGTTCCCTTTGAAGATTTACCCGTGTCCTCGGTATAGTCTGTTTTCCATATTAAACTGAAAAGAAGAGACTGTGAACTTACACGAAGAAGATGCAGGACTGAACTGTGTGTGTTAGGCTACTTAATATTGAGGAAAAGCCCCAATCAGAGAGGCGAATGTCTGCAGCCCCGCCTCTGTTTTCAGATGTCTCCGTTTTCCATCATCCACACTGAGACGGAGCAGCAGCGTTTCAGAATGAAAACGGCATCTCCAGCATTTTCGAAACGCTCCGTTTTCGGCGCTCGAGAACTCCGGCGTAGTGTGGACGGATGGCGTAACCGTAGCAAAACTTATGCGTTTTCAAACTAAAACGAATTAGTGTAAACGGGGCCTTAGCAGACTGGCCTGAGTCCCTCTTTCCAAACTTCAAAGGAACATGGCAGATAATGTAAAAGAGAGGCACAAGCCCATTCTTTGCCTCAACCTTCTGCCCACACACACAGACATTCCTCAATATTAAACAAACAAACATTTAGAACCCAAATTTCTTTGTTTTAAGTACACCTAACTTTTAGTTTGTGTAATCCCTCATATAACCTGTACGCCTTGTACTTTTGAGCCTGTTAAAGCATCAATAATGTAAGAAATCCTGAATCATGTTGATATTTTCCTAAAACTTTCGTGTTTGGTATCGATATGTTCCTCCGGCCATTTTACAACACATGATGCGTAGCGCATTATCATAATCACCACGGCTTACATTATTTAATGCTCTGAGTTAATGTCTCATCGCATGCTTCCGGGCGGACCCTTAGTTTGCATATTAGCGGTTCAGAGACAAAGAAAATCTCCCTCTCAAACTTTGCCAGGAGACTATTGGTCAGTCAGTAGAAAAAAGGGTGTAACCAGACCAACAGTTAAAGGGCCATGAAACCCCATCGTTTCAGCAGGGTGTTTTACACCTCTATTTTGGAAAAAGTCAGAAAAGTGGGCGTGTCCAGCTCTGTTTAGGGGGGAGTGTCTGAGGAACTAAAGAGGGATGGTGTGGGATTGTCTAATAGGGCAACCGCTGAGTTTCAGAGTCAAAACACACACACACACACTGGAGAAATTGACTGTGTTTAAATGGACATCTGTAGTCGAATTATTTGCCAAATTATTAAATGGTGGACTTTAACTGCAGTTTGGCTCTTTCATTCAGGGAATTCAGTCATGTCCCTCGCAACAAATGAGATGTTTGATTTGAGGAACTGCTCTAAGCGTGTATTTTTCATGCAATGTTTGATACCGCACGGCAAATGAGAGAAAAAAACCCTCTGCATTTCCCGGAAACTTAGATGCACACAGCAGGTAGCGTCAGAAAGCCGCGTGTGTTATTCCTGTCACAAAATGCGGTGAAAATCCTACAAAAGGTTAAAGTTTGGTTGTGGTGCTAGCATGTTTACACTCAATAGTTAGTTCGATACGAACAAACTGAATAAACAAAGAGTAATGGTCGCTCACTTACCAGACAGGACAATCACCAGCAACTAGAGCCACGTCTTTATTAAGAGGAGACTACAAGCGAATCCGGATCTCAGCGTTTGCAGATAACAACAGCTCTCAGGTAAACAATGTTCCTCCTTAGACACGTTAGTTATTGTTGTCGAGCGTCGCGTACACTGTTAATCCACACGTGAGTCTGAGCTCTCACAGAGAGAAAATGAAAACAAAACTTAACTGCAGCAAACTATAAAAGCTTCACGCTTGTTTTGCCAATACAACGTGGCGTGTCTGTCGTCTAATCACTGTGACAGTAATGAATATTAATGAAGTTGCACAATAGATCGCGCTGATTGGTTTGAACCAAGCCTTACTCATGCATTAATGCAGCACACTCTGAGACGTAATAAGACACGCTCTGGCACAGACGTCCAGTCTGCACGCTGGAATACAACGCTATTATGTCATGACCGTGACGCAGCTTCAAAAAATCGTTTCAAACCGGAAGTACGAATTTGCTCGAAATAACGCGAAAACAACCAATTTACACTTTTTAGTGAAATATAGGTGTCCTAATAGTGTTTTTAGCAGTGTGGGACAAATATACGACTGTCAACAGCTCAAAATATGTGTTTTGGTGTTTCGTGACCCTTTAAAACCCAAACTACGCCCAAAGCTCAGGGCAGAACGGCCCGGAAAAACTCTCTCCCCTTTGAGGCGGCAAAACGGAAGGTAATAAGCCAGTAGTAAATTGTTGAATTGTTTCTTAACTTTAAATCTTTAAAAGAAGCTTTATTAAATAAATTAAACCTAAACATGAGGGTCACAAAAGAAAGTATCTACAAATAAACAGGATCAAAAAACAACAAAGAAAAAAACCCTCATAAATGTACATTAAATTATTTATTTATTTTTTTTAAATGAGTGCTTGTTCTGTACTGTTTGGACAGGGAGGCTTCGTCGCCCTGAATTTGTTAACTGTGATCCTGGTGATGAAATGAATGTTTAATCTGACCAGGCTTTAAATATATAATCTCGTCAGGCCAGTCTCTCCTGTTTAATTTTCATTTACTCAAAGCATCATAGTATAAACTCTCCATCCTGCTGTGTGCTTAAGCAGATATTTACATAAGTCATCTAGGCCAGTGAATCCCTGTAATATTGAAACTTGAGCATCAGTGGCCGAGGGTCAACGGCAGGCTGTTTGTTGTTGTTATTCTCTGCCAATAAAAATCTTTATTCATACAGCGGATTATTGGTTGCAGCTGGTGGAGATCATTCATTCTGCTTTTAGAGATGATCTGATTCCCTTTTTTATATTCTTTTCTTTACAACATGCTAAAGTGTATGAAATGCTAAACAACATGCTAAAGTGTATGAAATGTGCTATATAAATAAACTTGCCTTGCCTTGCCTAAAGTGTCTCTATTATCCTAGTTTAGAGGTTTATTATATTGATCCTAGACCACAGAACCAGCGATAAGGAAGTTTTAGAAATCTGAGATTTATACATCATCTGAAAGCAGAATAAATAAGATTTCCACTGATGTATGTACCCTATTACCTACCCTATTAACTTACTGTAACTGCATAATGGCTGTGTCCAAATGACTTGCTTTGAATTTGTACATTTCTGCAAGTGTGTATTGTGTTACACTGCAGTGATGTTTGGAGAAAACACACACTGGTTTGCAAAATAACAGGCCCACCCACACTTATGCATGTATCTGAGAGATACATTATGTTTGTCTTGCTACTGCCATCAATCAAGCATCCCATCTATTATTCATAGCTATAACAGACGGAGATAGAGGCCTTGTCTGTAGATTTCTATCATTTCAGTGTGGGCAGCATATTAATGCTCACAAAAGCAAACAGCATTCACCCTTTCAGACCCTTTACAGATGTTTCATGCAAAGCTGCACTGTAAACGATTATTTGAAGCTGTAATTGAGATCACTAAAAACAACTGTTCGAAATTTTATCGTAAATTTTACTTGCTAATTTTCAATCATATGCGTAAATTACTGTGCAGAATCTTTTCCAGAGGCCCAGATATACACATATACACCTCATCACATCAGAAACATTGATTTATTCATTTTCTTTTCGGCTTAGTCCCTTTATTAATCTGGGGTCGCCACTGCGGAATGAACTGCCAGCTTATCCAGCACATGTTTTAGGCAGCAGATGCCCTTCCAGCTGCAACCCATTACTGGGAAACATCCATACACACTCATTCACACACATACAATACGGACAATTAAGCTTACCTAATTGACCTATAGTGCATACCAGGGCTCAAACCAGCGACCTTTTTGTTGTGAGTCGACAGCGCTACTCAATGCAACACCGCGCCGCTCATCAGATACATGTGAATTTAGTAATATGTTATATATGGGCTGCACGGTGGCAAAGTGGGTAGCATGTTCGCCACTCAGCAAGAAGGTCGCTGGTTCGAACCTCGACTGGGTCAGATTCACTATTTGTATAGATTATATACATTTCAGTAAAAATATAGACTAATCTTGTCAGAGACAAATGCAGAGGACACAAACACTGTTGCTTTAAACAATTCTTTCTAATTAAAGCTTGTATCAGAGCTACAGCAAGAATTTGTCAGTGGTGGCTCTTTAGAGAGTGCGAAGCAATGACAGATGCCACACCAACTCATGAGGGCATTGAAATGAATGGCCCTTTGTATAGCACTTTATACAATAGATTCCTTTAAAATCAGAAGTTTAAAAGTACTAAATTAAATAAATATTGCTACTTTTAGTTAGAATTGTACGATTTTAGTATGAAGAAGCTCTCCAGTGTGCTCTTGTTTTTAATTGTTCATAAACTTCTTGAACCAAACAAGTGAACTAGCCTAGATTTCCTTGTCAAAGAACACACCATCACCTAGAATTTACATAATCAACTATTTTTTGCTAAATTTGTTTCCATTTTCTTGCCTAAGCGAACTTTTTCCGGAAACATAGTAATATAAAATAAACAATGATCGTTATTGTGTCCTTATTTCGATCACGTTTGTTGTTCCTCAATTTTGCTCGATAAATAATTTATTTTGAGTTTAAATAACTTTACACTTTTCTGCCAGTTTAGCTTCCGTAAATGATCAGAGAATATTCCATCTTAATGTAAAGCAAATCTTTTCAAAGTTCTAAAAAAGAAAGTGAATTAGGTGCGTTTCCATCAAGTGTTTAGAGCAGCTGACTGTAGTATTGGTAACCTGGCAACCAACAGGAAGCAAGGCAAGCATAATGGAGACAGCTATTAGTTAGTGGGTGTGCTGTTCACTAAGTCAAAGTTTATACAGCAAATGAGTTTCCATCTTCCATTTTTCACATTAACCTTATTTAGCATTAAAAAAATTAAGAGATTTTTTATTATTACTTTCACATTTTTGGTGTTTCCATCATTCGTTTGTCATGTGATACATTAAAATAGAATATTTATGGTGAAACCTAGATATTGTTCGTTTGCAGAAAAGCTATGACATTGCAATCATTACAATTTATCAAGAAATTTCAGATCGTCATTAAAGATGTTCATCCTACCATCACCGTATTCTCTATAAGATTACCAAGTTTACCTTAAAATCATCTCTTCTCTTCTCAGTGGACTTTGTTCCCCATGCCAGTATGGACACAGCCCACCACATGATTTTATATGGCTGCAAAACCCCTTATGCTACTCAAGGATACTGGTGAGTTCCCTCTGATACTTTTATAAGCATTTTCATTTGCAGACAAAACTAAAGTGCCGCTTTACAAGCACTGTCAATTCAAGACAACATTTGTTATGTTGATTTACCTTATTCTAATATTTTAAAGTAATCAAGTTTCAGTGCATCCCACTCCTCTTGCCACTTATTTAAAATGTAAACGTTGATAAAAGGTCTCATTTCTGAAGTAGAAATTTGTTCACCACTTGCTTCAATGCGTCCTTAGCAGCTGCATCAGCCCGCTCATTTACTAAAAGCCTAACATGTCAGGGAACCCAGCAAAAAAATGATGTGATAAAACTGGTTTCGTAGATGGTAAACTTAAGTTAAATATTAACAATCCAAGAATGACACTTGGAGGCATGATTTGGAGTCTGTAAAAATGACAGAGACTGTAAGAAAGATGTTGAAATTCAGCTTCGAATCATGGAAATAATTACATTTTTAAAAATATTTTTAAACAGAAAAGCATTATTTCAAAACTGTGTTAACATTTCACATTATTACAATATTTACAGTATTTTGGATTGAATAAATGCATCCTAGGAACGCATTAAAAACATTTAAAGGGCACATAGTTTACCCCTTTTTTATGAATTAATATTATTATTATGGTTTTTCTGAGAGTGCCAGTTTAGGTTCAGTTCAAAACACAGTTCAGATCTTTTTACTATAATGTGTTCAAAAGTGTTATGTTAGGGTGTGTACACAGCTCGCTGTTTTAGGGGTGTGTTGATTCACATGGAAAATTAGTTTCAAATTCCTGCCCAACGTAACAAGGGGGCGGAGCCAAGAGCTCCCCCGCTCTGTGTTTGGCAACAGACAGGCAGACAGAGAGAAGCAACATGAGAGGATCAGCATTCAGCCGTACAATTACGACTCGGACACAGATCAAGCAGAAAGTACACAAACATTTGTGTCTTTGTATAATTTTACAGTCGACTGTGTGCTAGTTTAAAGTTCCGAGTTTGTACACCGAGACACATAACCACGCACACTGGATTAACTTTGACGGATGAACTGGATGACCCGCTCAGAGCCGCGACACGGCACTCCAGACACAGACCACAGACATTTGCATGTTCAGATGGCGCTCTGTGGCGCGGCAGAAATATGAAGTGTCCTGAATCCTGGCTGGTTTAAGATGGACGCAATTAAAAAATGTACACTAGTTTGCAAACCTACCTACAAACAAACTAAGTTACAAACAATAATTCCGATTACAGCGATCATGTGGTGAAAGCTGATCTTGTGTTGAGCCCAATGAGCCTTGCATCTAAAAATAGAGCAAGGGTGTTCCTTTGGTGATATCACTTTGACTCGCTCGCTGAAAATGGTGGATGAGAAACGACAAACTGAGGATATGGTGACGTGCGCCTGTCAATCAATATTGGTGGGTGGGGGGACCGCACTTCTACGTCAAGTTGCGGTCGATCTAAAAACTGCTACAATTAGTCCACCGTTTTTATGTTGTTAAATTTAAAAAAAAAAGGACTGTGTGCGTTTATATCACCCCAATCGGATGGTCTATACACTATACCTACACACATGTCTGTCCAAACAGCTTGAAAAGTAGATTTTTCACCATGGGTGCCCTTTAACAAATCAACTAAACCTGGTATTTTTATGTTTTTTGCTGTTTAAATGATAGGGGTGTCAAAATTAATCGTTTCTTCGGTGCACTGCGATGCAGACGCGGACAATTCGGTATCGGTTCAGTAATAATCATAACCGGTTATTACTGACGTCATTTACCTCATATGCGCTCTGTTGCGAGGGAGGTGTTTGCGAGTATTTACAGCGCTTTATCTACTTAAAACTCATAAACTGTGCACAATTTCACTGTGTGTGTTTGCTGGATCAGTCTTTCACTGACATATACAACAATAGCCCCTATTTCACTGAGATCGACAGAATGAATGTAGCCTACTCCTTTTCTCTCTCTCTCTCTCTCTCTCTCTCGCTCTCTCTCTCTCTCTTTCTCACACACACAGTGGCCCATTTGACCTGCTGGCGTGGTTTTTCTTCTCTTCTCGGTTGTTTTACAGCGTTACTTTTGCATACAGAAATGAGCGCGTGTCTGCAGAGTTTTCTCCACCGTGTCTATCATACATCAGCTGTGAGATCGCCGCTGCCACCTGCCGCTGATCAGTATCACTCATCTATGAAGAACACAGCGCGCAAGAGCCAATCGCAACTGTTTTTGTTTTGAGGGTGTGACCAATCAAAGGGGTGTAAGAGAACTAGACAAGAATCAGAAATTGAACCGAATCGATGGCATGATAATCGTAACCGAACCGAACCGTGAGACTAGTGTAGGTTCACAGCTCTATTAAATGACATAAACAATTGCACAAATTGTATTTTCAGCTGTAACGGACAAAGTGGTTCATTGTTCAGCGTTAAACATTACTCCTATCACTGTTTTATGCGTCAGCCATTAATAAACTCATGTTGGGTTTGCTGAAGATTGCGCACACTGTGACCTTGCGACACACTGAAACATTGATCTCTGTTTGCTTTAACTGAGAGTGAGTTTCAGCTGAGATTACAGAACCTGTTTTTCCAATCCAATTACAAATGGGTGTGAGACGGTAGGAGCGTTCGGGAAAAAAGAACATCTTATTTTTGCACTGCTACTACTTAATAGAGAGTTTGTAGTACTTCTTGCATTACTACTACTACAAGAAACAACAGTTTTCAGTCTCATACATCTCATGTGAAGCATACATATATTACTATTTTACCGTTTTTGCTGTTAACACAAAGTAAGTTTACAAAGATAATGTTTTCAATGTAGTAGTCATACAATTTAAAATCATCTTCTTCTTCTTCTTCTTCTTCTTCTTCTTCTTCTTCTTCTTCTTCTTCTTCTTTGGCCTTAGGCCCGTATGGTTGCGTAACAACTTTTTTTACACGTTCCGGTCGGCCTGTCGTCTGGGCCTGTCACCCTCATACACTCATACACTCACACACTACGGACAATTTAGCCTACCCAATTCACCTGCAGCATGTCTTTGGACTGTGGGGGAAACTGGAGCACCCGGAGGAAACCCACGCGAATGCAGGGAGAACATGCAAACTCCTCACAGAAATGCCAACTGAGCCAAGGTTCGAACCAGCAACCCAGCTGGTTCTTGCTGTGGGGCGACAGCACTACCTACTGCGCCACTGCTTCGCCCCACAATTTGAAATATAAGTTGTGCAAATGGGTCAGGAACAGTTTACCCAAAAATAAAAATTCGGTCATCATTAAGGCCCAATCCCAGTTTTAGCCCTTATCCCTTACCCTTACCCTCTGTTTTGTGCATACCCGTGAAAGGGCATGGCTGTCCCAATTCTCTTTAGCTTGAAGGCATAGGGCTATGGGGAAGGAAACCCACGCGAACGTAGGGAGAACATGCAAACTCCACACAGAGCCGAGCCGAGGTTCGAACCAGCGACCTTCTTGCTGTGAGGCGACAGCACTACCTACTGCGCCACTGCGTCGCCGGAAATTAGAACTGAATTTAGAAATAGTTTTGAACAAATCTGTGTGCTTAACAAACAAAATGAATTTTGTAAGCTAAAGGATGTCTTATTCAGTCGAGTGTACAAAACCATTTCCTTATCTACGAAAGAGAGAAAGAGAAAGTAATGGCCGAATGGACAAGGCTCATTTTTTATCCTTGTGCTAGATGGTCTGTTAAACTGTTTTCTGTCTGTTAGACTGAAGCATTCAGTTTTTCCTCTTACAAGTCTTCTCTGTAAATAGCAAATGTGCCATGGCACGATGCAACTGACTCTTATAAGGAATGGGAGATGAGACTCTGATTGGTTTATTCTCAAAACACACCCAGAACTCATTAAGAGAATAAGCTCAACACTGTTAGACCATGCGCCACGGCGCAGAGCGTATTTTTTTCATCCTTGAAATAGCTAAAGTGGTTTTAGACATGCCCTTAATGCTTTTGCGCCCTGCGCTTTAGACTTTGTGCCTAGATCATTAAAATAGAGCCCTTAAAGTCCATTTGTACCAGACGGTGCGACAGTTTTTTTCTTCTTTATATTGTGATGTAAATTATTAAGTGAGAAAACTGTGTGCGTGGCTTGTTTTGTCCACTGATTGGATGTAGTAAAGTAGGCATTTCATTCAGACAGATTTGTGAAATTGGTTTTAGAAGAGTTACTACAGCCTATCAGACACCTCCTCCTCACCATTTCTGTTTGCTGTCAAAACTAATAGTTGGAGGGGCGTGGTTAAGTATGTAAGCCACACCCCAATACCTCAAAATAACCAAATCTGAGAATTTAACTGAAAAAAACAAGAAGTGCATTTTCATATTTTAATCTTAGATTGCAAGAGCAAACTATTTCTTTTTCTAAATAACATCCACAGTTGAATTTTTCACCACAAAACTGGCAGTGTGAGCTAAAAAAATGCTTAGTTTTGATTTCATTTGTATTTTGCAAATGCCTTTTTTTTGTAGATGCCTTTTTAAAAATAACCTAACTCCCAAATGATCTATGTGTCACAACTGCAGCTTCCCCATAGAAAGAGAGCAAAAATTAATAAACCTGCCAGTTGCCACGGCAACCGTTTGCACCTTGACAACGGTATCTGAGATGACCTAAAGAGAAAGGGAGTGGCTCTCATTCTTGTTCTCTCTCCATGGGCTTGAGTTTAGATGAGAAAAAAAACAATATATATGTAAGAAACTGTCAGTCATATTACAAACTGATAAATGAACCGAATACATGTCAATGCTAATTAAAGCTTTCAAATAGGCACATTTTTTCACAGTGTTCTTTCCTTGTCTGTTGTCTTCACTCTACATCGCGTATGTTGCCATATCCAGAAGCTTTTGTTTTTAATGTCACCCATGACTTATAAAAAATTCATCATTGAGAGACTGCAGTGTGTGATGTGAGGCTTCAGAAGCATTTTGGTTCAGTGTGAAAATAGGTTAATTATAGCAAGTGTGCAAAAAATCAAATGTCATTTTGCAGTACTGTGAAATGATGGAATGTTGGGTCCTGTGAGGAGAACATGTGTGGATAATTACAAGTCTGAATTGTGAGATGAAAAAAAAAGTCACTTTTTTTATTCTGTGATCTTAGCAAGTTTCTACAGATCTGATTCAGTTGTGATACATATATCTTTAAAAAAAAACTGCATTAAATACGCTTATGTTCTCCATGTGGATTAATCCTTAAAGAACATTATAAATGATAAATTATCCTAAATACATTTATAGAGATGGTTTATATGTATATAATCTCATTTACCTGTGAAACTGAGGCCACTTGTATGGTATGTGGGCACAATTAAGTGCACACAGCATGCCATATCATCTGATAATTATAGGAATTATTCCAAAAGCCAATTGACTTTGTAAAGCCACATAAAACAAAAGTAATATACGATGTATATGCCGAGATCAGCGGCTAATCAGCCGTAATCAGTTGAGGTTACGAGACAGCAAGCAGAGAGACCTAGCTGTCACTCAAGTGGCCACACCCTTAATTATGCAGACTTAATATAACTTAATAAAAACGAAACGGGTGAGTTGTAAAAAAAAAATAATAATCACCCCCTCACAGTTGTCATGACGGGTAATATTAGCTATATACGCCAAAACCATTGTTTGTACCAGGCTGTAAACCTGTTTTTATCAGCTGTAAAAGTGACCAATTTACCATTGCAATAAGTGAACATCTAGCGAGCCCCCAAAGGCAAGTCGATGAATTGCAGTTTTAGTTAATTCCATATTGGCTTCTCGAGGGAGAGCAGGAGATTGCCGCTTGATCTTAGTTATCCTCTGTTCATGTAAAGCTATACTCAATCAGGCCAACACCCATCCAATCACTAACCATTTATTTCAATAAAAGATTTTAAGAAACATTGATTTACTCTATTCAATTATTAATGATTATGATTTAATTATCTTCCTTACAGTAGTGTTTGTTTTAATGTTTTTTTTTTTAAGGTTTTAACTTGGCCATTCAAGAAATCTTTAGTGTTTAGTCTTGTGTAAGTCTAAAATTTCATTCATTCGGGTCTTAAAATGGTCTTAAAAACGTCTTTAAAAAGTCTTAAATTTGACTTGATGAAACCTGTGGATCCCCTGGGTAAATGATGTTCTTCGTAATGAAAATTAGCTGCTGGGCTTGCGTTATCTTTAATTTGTGTTTCATCATTTGCACAATTGTGCAAGAACAGTCTCACACTGTTTTGTAAATTTCAGCTTGTTTTTTAGTTGAATCAGAACATGGTATTACATGCTATTACAATTATTACAATTAGCGGAAATGTCTATTTTGTGTAGCTACAATATTGCAATGTTTTGTATGTAATGTTAGATCACACTCTCCACGCCAGATAAATAAGATCCAGCCCTGGATCTTGTCAGGAAATGTCCGTTTCTGGACAACATGTCAGCAGAGTTGCCAATGCCTAAACCTGATAACCAGTATTCAACTGAATTAACAGTCTAATATCAATATAGGGGTTGATTGTTGAAGGAAACCAAAGAGGAGAAGCAGGAGATGAAGTAATCTTAGTTGCATGTGTTCCGGTGCGCTCTCATACTTTATCTTAGCAGTACAAATATAACAAATGTCATTATACATCAGGCCACAAGACCTTGAATTAGAGACATACTCTCATATCAGTGGAGAGGAACATTTCATGAAACACCATCACTATAAGACTAAACAATAGGGTTTAAAAATTAAACAGTGGGGCTAATAATTCTGACTTTAACTGTATTTATTTACATATTGTAGTTAAAAATGTGGAGTTTAATCGGAGAAAGGCGTGCTTGACAGGTGTCAAATATTAGAAAGGGGCTGCACACAGCAAAAAGTTTGGGATCCACTAATCTAAAACAACATTTTAGATCTTTTATTGTGGGATTAGTCTGCTGGTTTGTCAATTAATGCCCATCACACTCTTTTTTTGTTATCACATGATCTCCTAACAAAACCAGATGCCTTTTTTGATTTGCATGCTGGAATTGATTCAGTAAATGTGTTTCCATCGTAGTTAATGCACATTTATTCTTATCGGGTGGAAAGTTTATCTTAGTCAGCCATTTGCAAAATTGATGCACGTCTTGGTGGATGGGCAGTACACATGAAACACACACACACACAAAAATGAAAACAAAGAACAACCCAAAAGGATCATTTCTGACATATTTGTTTCTGCTTGTGTGCTCAGGGATTGCGGGAAAGAGCTGGGGACCTGTCGGGATCAGGCCAAGATCATGTACGCCTGGGCCAGGAACGCTCCTCCAACTAAACTACCCAAAGGTGCTCGCCTATTCCATATCACTTCTCCCTCATCTCAAAATGTCTAATTGAAGTATGAAATGGATAGTTCAGCCAAAATGAAAAAATACCTCAGTGTTTACTCATATTCAATTTTTTCTGAACTTCATTAGAGTTCTTTCTTCTGTTGAACACAAAACAACATATTCGGATTAATGTTGGTAACTAGCAGCCATTGACATCCATAGTATAGAAGTCAATGGCTGTGCTTTCCAAAACTTTTCAAAATATCTTTTTGCGTTCATCGGACGACTCAAAAACTGACGAATGTCCCAAAAAAGTGGACGATGAGTAAATAATGACAGAACTTGAACTTTGCTGTGTGTTTATTTTACCAGATTAAAAAAAAAAACATTGAGATCAAGATTTCATTTACAAGGGTGACCTGGCCATGAGGTCCGCAACTCACCACTTATGAAAATAATAATAATAAATCAAATCAAATCACTTTTATTATCACGTCATCAGCAGCACGTGTGCTATGATGAGTGAAAAGCTTAGGTGCTGGCTCCAGACAGTACAAAATACAGCAAATACTACGACAGTGAAAAATACAGACAGTGCAAATAAAACGACAATGTGAAATTGACAGCGATATGTAAAACGAATAGGCGTCCACATAGTTGTAGGCAGTATTGTTTCAAATATGGATTGGTTAAAGTGCAGTGCATGCTACATATTGATGGTGTGCAGTGAGGGGTATGGAAGACTCTGTGTGGGGTGTGTTAAGTGTTCATCAGCCTGATAGTCTGTGGGAAGAAACTTTTCTTCAGCCGGCTGGTGCGTGATCGGATGCTGCGGAACCCTCTGCCTGAGGGTAGCAGAGAGAAAAATCTATGGCTTGGGTGGCTGGAGTCGCTGATAATTCTCTTGGCTTTCGTCATGCACCGTCTGGTGTAGATGTCCTGGAGGGAGGGAAGCTCACCTCCTACTACGCGTCCAGCAGTTCGCACAATCCTATGTAGGCCTTTGCGATTGCTGCTGGTGCTGTTTCCATACCAGGTGGTGATACAGCCAGACATGATGCTCTCCACAGTGCTAGTGTAGAAAGAGTCGTGGAGGTGGGGGGTCATTCCAAACCTCCTGAGACGCCTGAGGAAGAAGAGGCGTTTGTGTGCCTTTCTCAGCACTGCGTCTATTATTAATACAAATCTACTAATAATATTAATAATAATAAATAGAAAATAAAGATAATATAAAAAAGACAGTTTAGTTGTTCAGCTATACCACATTAGAATATATTAAAAACGCATACATTGAGAAATGGACTGTTGTTGTTTGTTAAAAAGGATAAAGCGAAACGATGTAATTGGGATGAGCTCAGATATTTTTAGATAGGACTGAAGAGTATTCCAGGATAAGGGGGCGGCATGACTAAAGGTCAAACTATCTGAACGCAAGTTTTCAAAACAGATGGATCTTGACTGACCACTTGTGGTCAGATAACAGTAAATGCATGATCATACCAGGTGTAAATATCATTTAGCATCTTGATTTAGCATCATCCTTTAGAAAGAAGCATCTTGAACGAGTTTTTTTGTTGTTGTTGTTTTTTTTCAGATGTTGGCTTTAAAGTTGGAGGAGACACAAGAATTAACTACTTTGTGCTGCAAATTCACTATGGTGATGTCAACAACTTTAGAGGTACAGTAAACACTCATGTACCGCGAATCCAGAGCTAAACATTGTGGGATCTGCATGCTTTGATCCACCGAAAGCTGCTGTGTTTTTATCTGCAATGGCAGAGAGAAGGTTGTGGCTAATGTGTATATCTCGTCTTGACTGTAGATCATCATAGAGACTGCTCAGGACTCTCTTTAAGAATGACTTCCAAACCGTAAGTTATTTTTATTACAATATCTGGGTCAAACTTTACAACAAGGTTCGATTAGTTCATATATTTACTAACAAACAAATAGATTCATTACAGTATTTATTCATCTTTGTTAACTTTGATTAAAGAAAATAAACTCATTCATTGTTTTTGTTATCTCACAGTGTATTAACTAATGTTATCAAGCACAAATTTAGATTTTATAGATAATAAAAGCTGTGTTTATTCTTAGTTCATACTAAGTGAAGGGAGACATGAACACAGGAGTTGGATCTAAATGTAGTTTTTTATTTAAGAGATTAGTCGAAAACCAGCATTAGGGTCGGCTGATGTGAAACTGACAATTAGAGACAGTTTCGAGATCCCGAAGCACTAGTTTTTTGAAACACTGCAGCAAAGCATGATCCGAAACACCAAGGTCACATGACTAAAGTGTTTCAAAACACCAGCGATTCAAAGCATCGGCCATTTCATTGCCGTTTTGAGAGCCTCGGAGTTTGACTGCCAGTGATGGAAAAATCTCTATGATTTAATGTACTGTATCCTAGTCTTGCCTGCCAACACTGGAGTCGGGAGTCTTTTTATTATTTTATTTTAAACCCATCTCCCGTTTTGTACCGTCTCCCGCAAAACTCCCGTAAATTCAGCTTCTTGGCTTCCTGACTGGTACAGTCTATACTATCTGATCTTGTCATAATATCCGATCTCAGCAGCTGCCTGAAACCTGGACCTACAGTAGTACAGGGTAGGGACCCCTAACCGCAAGACACCCCCAAGCTTCTTTGCTGAAGCTGTTCCAGAGCAATACATAAAAAAATGACCACTTGGTGTCACTGTGGAGACGCATTTTGAAATGTTTCGAAGCTTCGACACATTTGCTTCGACTGTTTCAGTGTTTCATGAAGCCTCGCTTTGCCCACCACTAACCAGCATACAGATCAATAGAGGCAAATCCAAAGTGTAATCTGTATAACAGGCGAAGAGTCAAGACAGATGGCAGGAATCAAAACGATGAAACGTCAAAAACAGAATGGCGAAGTAACACTAACAAGACTCAGCAACGGATGTGTGAATGAAAGGTGTATTTATAGTCCAAATAATTAATGATAATGTCCTTTAGCTGTGTGTGGAATCAGAGTGAACTTGAAACTGGTGCGTGAATGCAGGGTATGATGGGGAATGTAGTTTTAATGTGTTACTGGCAGTGATCTCCAGCGACCTGCGAGGGCAACACCACTGGTGATCACAATAAGTAAAATACATTACGTAACATTAACTAATGGAAAAGTGTAAAAATACCTGTAACCTTAAATATATATATATATATATATATATATATATATATATATATATATATATATATATATATATATATATACACACACACATACACACACACACACACACACACACACAGTTGAAGTCAGAATTATTATTAAATATTTCCCAAATTATGTTTAACAGAGCAAGGAAATTTTTACAGTACCTCTGATAATTTTTTTTTTTTTCTGGAGAAAGTCTTATTTGTTTTATTTTGGCTTGAATAAAGCACTTTAAAAATTTTTTAAAACACATTTTAAGGTCAAAATTAGTACCGCTTTTAAGCAATTTTCTTTCAAGATTTTAAATTTTTTTTATTTTATTTTTTTGTCTTCAGAACAAACCATCATTATACATAACCTACCCTAAACTAATTAACCTAGTTAAGCCTTTAAATGTCGCTTTAAGCTGTATAGAAGTGTCTTGAAAAATATCTAGTCAAATATTGCTTACTGTCATTATGGCAAAGATAAAATAAATCAGTTATTAGAAATGAGTTATAAAAACTATTATGTTTAGAAATGTGTTGGAAAAATCTTCCATCTTCCGTTAAACAAAAATTGGGGGGGAAAAAATAAAAGGGGCTAATAATTCAGGGGGGCCAACAATTCTGTAGTCATATTTATTTGGAAACTATTGCAAAATAGGATTATCTGTTATTTATGTCTTTAAAAAGATGTTTGAAACCATTTATATTAAAATATGTTGGTTTATCATAACTGTGTGATCTTAAAATGAGCTTACAAAAAGAAAGAAAACAGATCAGCATGCATAGTGTTGTGTTGTTTGAACATGAGTAAAAACAGAACGCGCAACTGAATTAGCTCTTGTCAGATTATGTCTGCTATAATTAATTTCGCACTTGCCAGATGTGTGCTTATGAGCTTTGAAAATATGAATGTGTTAATGTAGTCATGACAGAATTTTTATCGATGTTTTTTTTTCATGATTATCATTATAATTAAAGTAAAAGTAAAATGACTAGTCCTTGATCCTGATTGGCCAATCCAGAGTTTCATGGATGTTACCATGTTGTAATTCACTGCAGAGCACACTTGTGTTCTCATTGATTCTCCTAAAGCGTGTGTTTTATATGCGAGTCGAGTGCAATATATTGACGTCAGCAGCATAATAGCCAGCTGTAACAGGTCTGTAAATCAGCCTGAATGCAACAAACATGGAAAACCGATATATAAACAAGTCACATATTAGAATCTCCGCTTTTATTTCATCATAATCAAAATAAGCCCTTTTTTATTTATTTTATGCAGTGAATGATTTATAAAAAAAAACAATGAACATTTATCAGGATTTAAAAGTGGTGTTTTTAGAATTTAGTGCTACTGTATGCAGTATTGTTTTGAGTGGGGGACTTTTTTATTGAATGTCCTATTGTTACTGTAGAATAAAATCGATCTTGGACTATTTAAAAAAAAAAAAAAAGTAAATGCATTGTTTTATGCATTATAGGTGTATTACATCTTCATATGAGCATTATCTTATTTAAAAAATATAGAGATCAATGTTAAATTTAATAGTCAAAGTTTTGTTTTTAGCATAATATATTTACCTTGTCTATTACATTTGATGTACTGTAATACGTTAGAGATTCATTATGATGTTTGTGTGTGTGCAGACAGCCCTTTATTGCTGGCATGTATCTGATGATGTCTGTGGACACTCTGATTCCTCCTGGGAAAAAAGGTACATTTAAACCTTCGTCTCTATTTATTCAAGTTGATGTGTTTCAGTTTTAGATTAGATCTGCCATTAAAATATAATTTTTAATTTTTTATAAAGTTTTAAAAAGGTAATTTATTGGCTTTACTGGTTTTATAAAGAGCATCTTATTGTTTATGTATTCTATACTACAAATTATTCTTTACAAAGGGAAATAGTCTTTAATCTTTTGCTTTTTTGGTAACATTTCAATTTAACGGGATATAGTTAAAGATGCAGGAGGTAATCTGCCAAAATGCTAACAGCTTAGCATAATATCTTTGGATGGCAGGGGAGGGACTGTATTTTAAAGCCACTCGTCCTGAAATTGTTAGTTGACAGCAGACAACTCACTAGTTCATGTCATTCACCAGTTGGAAATGTAGTTGGTCGGCGGCGTGCAGGAATTACGCTAATTACTAAGCCATACTTACATGCTATTTCAGAGCGAATATTCAGAGCAGCATGATAAACAGTAAAGGGAGGCTGTCATTGTTCAAAAATGAACCAAGGGGAATATTAAAGCAACTTCAGCTCAGTAAAGCAGGCTAGGTGGAATAGCGCTGTTTACTGATGTTTTGTTGAAAAATCTATGTAGAAAATCTACATTATCAATGCTGTATATTTCGCCAAACAGATCCGCCATTTTTGATGCTCCTAAATAATCATGATGTGCAACACATTTTTGTTAACTTGCAGGGCGGTAACACGGGCAACCAAACGTGCCTACAGACATATTTTGTCAAAGAACGAAAGTGAAAGAAGAATATTTCAGGTCACAGTTTGACACAGACGAGTTAACACAAACCAGCGCTGATGCTGATTGCGAGTGAGACGGGGGAAATAAGTCATTATGACTTAGGGCTCTATTTTGACGGTCCATGCGCAGAGTGCAAAACGCAGGACGCAAACGCTTTCAGGGCGTGTCAGAACGCATTTTTGCTCATTTAAGGATGGGAAAATCCGCTTTGCGCCATGACGCATAGTCTAAAAGGGTTGAGTTTATTTTCTTAATGAGTTATAGGTGTGTTTTGAGAATAAACCAGTTAGAGTCTCATCTCCCATTCCCTTTAAGAGCCAGCTGCGTCGCGCCATAAGCGCATTTTGACAAAGTAAGTTCACTTTCGCTTTTGCTCTCGTGGATAGGGAAACCTTCACGCACAGACATCAATTAGCCTATAAATAATTAATTTTGTGTGTTAAGCGCAAAGATTTGTTTCAAACTATTTCTAAATTCAGTTCTAATTTCTAACAAACGAATAAATAATCAATGATAACCAAGTGTGGTCAAAATATTGTTATTTCCAAAAACACCTGCCATGCCCCATATGGTCTAAAATTTGACAGGTGGACAAATCTAAGCTTGTTTTTAATAAAACATAATAAATCATATATAAAGCATACAATATAAATATGGATATAATAAATAATACTGCTAATAATAATAACATTATACAAAAGCAAATTGAATGAACTGAAAAAGCCTCCCGAGATGAAGAAAGTAAGGCAGTGGTTTTTAAATCTTCATGTAGGCTAGAAATGAATGTTTTGTAATATTTTAATAATTTATATTTATATCCTGTATATATCCTTATTATATATATATATATATATATATATATATATATATATATATATATATATATATATATATATATATATATATATATATATATATACATACAGTATATATATATATATATATATATATATATATATATATATATATATATATATATATATATATATATATATTTATATATATATATATATATATATATATATATATCCGTTATATTATATATTATATATAATATTTTTATTGTATATTTATATATTATATATTTTTCTATAATATATTTATATAATATATAATATATTTTTATTATATATTTATATTTAAATATTATATATTTTCATATGTAAATATATTTGCATTCCGTCAAAAAATATTTTAATATATAATAAATTATATATATTTCATATGTAAAGATATTTGCGTATTGCTCTGCATCTTTTGTGTAGTGTGTAAGCCAGGCGCACTTTGCGCCAGACAATAGATCGACTTTGTTCTGGTCTAAAGATCAGACTATTTACAGTTTCTCAAAATAGCATCGCGCCAAAACACGCCTGCTTTTTTAGACCAGAACACCTATGGGCGCACATTTGAGCGCAAATGCATTTGCTATTTAAACAGTGTGGCGCAACACCTCAAAATGACCCTTGCGCCAAGCTTAAAGTACCAAAAGACTAATGTGCCACGCCTTGCACCACATTGCACCGGGTGTATGATAGGGCCCTTAATCTTTAAACCAATGACTTTTATTAAAATGTTAAAAGGGGTTTTGTGACATAGTAATAACAGCGGAGCATTAATTAAATGCATATTTTCAGTGGAGCGATCGATTCAATAGCCTGATAATATTATTTGACGGAAGAAAAAAACATGATTGGAAAAAAAGGATTCAGTTAGTGTTTTCATTTTGTAATCTAAATTTGTCATTTAGGCATTAAATATCTAGGGCAGGCCTGTTATTTATTATTATTATTTAGTTTATTCTATTTTTCTATGCTGTAGGAAACACTGCATGTGCGTGAAGATGCTCTGTTATGTTCTGTATGCTGTTCGCATGATAAAATAAATCAGTATTTTAATATATTTCTTGTGTCACACAAAATAGACTCCTCAATTATTTTTTTTTTATTAAGTAATATTTAAATATTCATCGGTTAACGGTTAATATTAGGCTAACTAGCTGCGGTTGTCTGTTGGTAAAATGAAATGAAATGAGCATCCCTAATGTGTTGTGTTGATTATTTATAACATGACATTTTTGGTGTTCACAGTTACCAATGCAGACATTGCTTGCACTTACACATCTTCCCCGATGTATCCATTTGCCTTCAGGACACACACACACAGCCTTGGTGAGATCATTTTTTTTAAATGTGCTTGTAATATTTACATTGTCAGAGTTTTTGTTTAGTTTAGTCTTTGCAAATTCCTTTTAATGTTTCGATAACTTTGTTTGTCACTGCCCTTCAGGTAAAGTTGTAAGCGGGTACAGGGTTCGAAATGGACAGTGGACTCAGATTGGACGACAATCTCCACTGTTGCCGCAGGTAAGAGTGTGTTGCAATTTCACAGTAAATCTAATTCAAAGACAAATTAAAAGCAATGGTTGGTGTAAAGAAGAAACTCTGTAGTCTTCATTCATTCGTTCATTTTCCTTCGACTTTAGGCTAATTTATACTTCTGCGTCAAGTGCACGTGTATGCTCTGGTGCAGCCTTCGCTAGCTACTTTGTAATGTTTAAAATTGTAAAAAATATAATTGTGATTTTTTAATTAGGCCACTCTAATTGTGTGGCCCACTGTCATGTCAGTTGAAATCATATAAAGATTCTTAAAATACAATAAAATAAATGTCTGTATGATCATATTTTGATGGTCTTTTTAACACATTTTGTTGAATTTAAGTTACATTGCATCTACAGTACATGCCAACTAATTCACAACAAATTATAAGTAGACTGTTAGGTTAGGGTTAGTGTAAGTTGACATGTACTTGACATTAACTTTTTTGATCACCAGCCAGTGTGGCTAGTAGTTTTCCAACATTTCTAGCCACTCGCCATTTTCACTAGCCTCAATTTTGTTGTTGGGAAAATATATTTTATATGCATAAATATGACTTTGACATGCTAAAATTACTTGATTTAGATTTTGTGTTATGTCCACATGCCTCCTCATTCATTTCACTTTTTGTGTGAGCTTGCTCAATGAGCATGAGTAAATGGGTTAATGGTTTCATAGTGTCGTATTACAATTAGTTTTTATTTCACATGACCTTTCAGAGCTCAAAATTAAGGATTTAGCAAATTTGTCTCTAACCACAATAAAAATAAATAAATAATTATTTCTTAGCCACAAATTTTAAATATGTCAAAACAAGCAAAATATAGCTGTATACTATACTTTTTATTTATCAAAACATTTCTTAAAAGAAACAAACAAATATATGTTAAAGAGAAATGGGAGAAGGAGGCGAGCATAGTTCTGTCAGAAGAAGATTGGACAAATATTTGTAAAACACAACATACTACCTCTAGTTCTGGTCAATGGAGAGAATTCTCATGGAAAAATATGATTAGATTCTTTATTACTCCAAAAAGGAAATACTCACAGAATGGTAACTTAGATTCTGCACGTTGCTGGAGACGATGTAACAATTTTATGGCTGATTATTATCATATATTCTGGAATTGTCCAGCAATCCAATCTTATTGGTTAATGGTGGTCACTGAAATTGAATCAATACTTGGTTTTGAGATTGATCATAGCTTTGGTACTATATATTTAGGAAACATACAAACCGATTTTAATGCACAAGACAAATACCTTCTCAAAATACTATTAGTTGCTAGTAAAAAAGCAATAACCAAGAAATGATTGGAAGAGATTCCACCAACAAAGGATGAGTGGATAACAATTGTAGATAATATGTTTGAAATGGAGAAACTCACCTTTTCTTTACGACTAAACATGGATAAATGCTATAAAAATTGGTCAAAATGGTTTATATATAAGAATATAGAAAATATATAATTTGCTAGGAAATGCTTTGCAATGAGTGCGAACCCCCCTCCTCCCCTTATTTATATTTATTTATATATATATTTTATAATTTTTTTTTTCAATATATGTACATATATATGTATATTATATATGTGAAATATTTAGTTTGGACCGCACATTACAGATTGTAAAAGACTGAATCATATGGACTTGAAGGAAACTATGTTGGTGTTTATGCTTATAACACAGTACCTTTTACTGACGGGTTAGGGTGGGGGCTAATGGGAGAGTAACCTGTACTATAAAAACGACTGTATAGGAAGAATGTAATAATTGTATGTGATGCCTCTGGTGATCTGTTTGTTCCGTTATGTTAAAACGAATAAAAAACAAAAGCTTAAAAAAAAAAAAGAAACAAACAAAAAAAACTATTGACATTTAAAAAATAATTATCGTCATTAATCTAAACTATGCACAGTAATTTGTCCTGGCTAAAAGTCCTAGGAAAGAACGGTTGCTTCAAGCAAGGAAACGGGAGCGCGCACGCATTTAAACAGTCACGCGCGTCACATCAGCTGTTTGTCGCGAGTGATCATCCTCTTATTTGGTATTCACCTGCTTTCTTTAGCTCACCTGAGCGAAATTATTTTTGTCAGTAGTGCTGCTTCTCGATTCTAAGATCGCATTTGCACGTATACTGGGCCATCCTTATTGTCGAACTCTGCTGTTAAGAAAGCTACAATTTAAAAATTATTTTCAACCAGCCAAAGTGGCTAGTGGTGGTGTCTGTCTAACCCGCCAAAGCTGAAATCTACCCGCTTTTGGCGGGTTGGTGGGTGTTAATGTTCAACCCTGCCTGCAAAGTTTCTCATAGTCAGTTAAATGTCTGTTGAAGGAGCATATCATAAGATATTAAGCGGACAGTCTACTAAAACTCAATTGAGAATTATTTGGCATGTTGTTTCAATGCAACTTTAGGCAATAAAATGTGCAATAGGACTATTCAAAATAAAGTCTTACCAATGTAAAAAATGATAATTGAACCATATTAACAAAAAATAACTGTAAGCAAAAGAAAGCAGGTGAAAAACATACCGTGTGTGATAAAGGATGATCTGTAATAATCTGTTCAAATAATGGTTAAAGCGAAAGCAGTCGGTGCTTGCTCTTGAAAGTAGCAAGACTGTGGGTGCAGGAGCATCACTTTTTGTCTAGTTTATTTGAAAGAGAACCGATCACACCAATTGCTCTTTTAAGCATGGTTGCTTCAAGCAAGGAAACGGTAGCGCGCACGATTTTAAACAGTCTCGCACATCACATCAGCTGTTGGCGCGAGTGATTATTCTCTCTTCTGGTATTCACCTGCTTTCTTTTGCTCGCCTGAACGCAATTATTTTTGTCCGTAGTGCTGCTTCTCGATTCTAAGATCACACTGGGCCATCCTTATTGTCGAACTCTGATTTTAAGAAAACTACAAAAAATTACAAATTATTTGCAACCAGCCAAAGTGGCTAGTGGAGGCGTCTGTCTAATCCACCAGAGCTGAAATCTGCATTTGCAACTTTCAGGGGTGATAGCGTTCCGGCACCACGCCGGATTTCCGGCGTACTGTGGCTGCGGGGAAAAAAATCAGGTTCACGGATATTGATCTGTCATTTCTCTAGATTCACAGAATTCACTCACTGCTGAAAGCGCCGGATTGGTTTTTATTAAATGCCATTTTGTGTGCTCGTGAATCATCTTTTGAGTGTAGACGCCATGTAAATTAAAGATTAATTGTGTAATTTAGAGAGCTTTATAAATTATAACGGATCTTTGTGAGATCTCTATGAACTAAGATTAGTGACGCTTTTTAGTGATAATAAGAGGAGCGTGCTTTGCACTGTCCAGGCTATAATCCATTCAGAATTTGTATGAAACTTTCGTTTTCTGAGTCAGACATCTGCATATTTACGCTGGGTTTATTCTCGAAATAACGGTGAAGCAATAGACGGGACAAAAATATATTTCCCCCTTCTCCTTAAACAACTTAGTGTTTCAGCTATGAAATAGTTCAGTTTTGTATGTAGCCTAATGGCAAAGTGTTTATATTTAGTTTCGTTTTTTATTCAGCTTATTTAGAAAAACGTTTGGAGCAGTTTTTATTCGTTAAAGATAAGTTTTTTTTTTAACGAACAGCGCCCAGCGGAAGACCATCATTGTCTGTTTGATCAGTTTGCCTTCTCAGATCATCACGACTTGCCTAAAATAAAAGATATAAAACAGTTCAAGTATAAAACAATGGTAGCTTAAACGTTAAAGAATGTGTGCTATTAGGCGCATAGTTTGCTTATAAAAAGCTTGCAGGACATCGAGGCGCCAGAGCAATCACTTGCATTTTTTCAGTGGGAGCAATTTAAAGTTATCCGTCATTTTTGCTCACAAAGTACATGTAATACATCAAAAAACTTTAAAGCGTTTTTATAAAATAAAGAAAACCAAAATTATGCGCTTTCTGTCGTCTGGTTTTTGAACAGGAGCGCTTAACAAAATGAAGCAAAATGTATATGCCTCACAGACATAATAAATATATTTATAGAAAGCTTTAAATTATTATTTAACGAAATAAAACAAATCGAAAACAAAAAAACTCCTTCATGTAATCCGTAAAGATGAATTTCTAAAGGCGAGTCCAAGAGGAGATTGCCAGTCAGGATCTTTGCGACACTGACTCAGAATAAGTTTATTAATAAATAATTAAGATATGTCCTTACTCTTTCCTCGACACATTCATTGTTATTTGTTTTTGCCGGTGCTTGGGGCGAGTTTTAGCTTATTGTGTGCGCTTGAACGCGGATTCACAGTAGCAGTTTTAACATGGAGTGACACGACATCTGACGTACAGATGACACTGGCACATGCCACTGAGTGTAGTGACACTTCCG
This sequence comes from Danio rerio, assembly GCF_049306965.1. Taxonomy (NCBI): domain Eukaryota; kingdom Metazoa; phylum Chordata; class Actinopteri; order Cypriniformes; family Danionidae; genus Danio; species Danio rerio. The sequence continues at coordinate 6,212,392 of NC_133185.1, forward strand.
GTGGCACGTCCGGTTTTCCACTGTCATGTGTCACTCGCTAGTGGCATGTGTAGTGACCTGTGTCACTCAGAGTGTCGCGCTGCATCTTACTGCAGTGACATCGACACCCGGCGAAGCTTATGACATTAATTAACACGAGCAAAACCATATTTAATCATTACGCGACTTTTAACCTAATTTATCGCGTCGCAAGTTAGTTTATTTGCTGAGCTACTCCACGATGTTTTAATTTAAACGCATTTATTTTATGTATTCGTAGTCATACTTCCGTACGTAATATAGTCATTTGACAGTACATGTCAGTCAAATTTATTGTGGCATGCTTATGTATGGGAGGGGTTACACTTATCTGTTGTACTGTATATTATTGCATCCTGGCAGTTCCTTTGTTCCCTACAATACGGACTTCTCTATGTTTTTAATTCATTCATTTATTTTATTATTTAACTTATTTTCATTTTAAGGTATTTTAAATAATATCCTTTAAAAAGTTATAATAAAATGCATGTTGAAAACTCATAACATATATGCATGTAAGATAACAGGTGTCATTTGCCTAATGATTTTTAAATATTAAAGCAAAGAGACTTATAAGATTAATGTGCTTATAACGTGCTTATACTGACACCTACTGGCACATGTCACAAGATCACTGACACTGGCATGTGTCACTGACATTACTGGCATGTGTCTAAAAAGAGCCACTTGACAATAATGATGATCAGGGTTACACATAGGCTGTTAATATATTTGGGCCCAGGGGCCCACAAGTTATGTGTTAAAAGTGCGTTGCATACATAGTACCCCCACCACTACTCACCTCAGGGGCAAGGAAAAAAAGTTCAGGCTCAGGAATTTTTTTCACTATCAGCCCTGAACTTTAGGCAACAAAATGTGCAGCAGGAACCATTGAAATAAAGTCTTACCAATGTTATGTTCCCATGCAATAAGTCTGTGTAGAACTGTGCAAAAAAAAATAAAAAATGTTATTCTAATTTTTAATGTTAGCCTTAAAGTATTACTGAAAATGGAATAGTTCCCCCAAAATAAAACAAATTCTACATTTAATTTTAAACATTTTAACTTGCTTGCTACACAATCCTCTCTCTTCAGAAGACTTGGATTGAACTGCTCAATTCGTATGGATTACTTTTACAATCTCATTATGCATGTTTTAAAGCCTAAAGTTTTTAAGTTGATTTAATTGTCAACGTGTCTTGCAGTAGATTTCTTTAATTGAGTGTATTTGTGAGTGTATTTTGAATGTAACATAATGATATTAATTGGCTAAATAAATAAACAAGCTTCTTGTTTTTAGGCTTTTTATCCAGCCACCAACACAATTGATGTAAAAGATGGAGACATACTAGCAGCCCGTTGCGTGTTCACAGGGGAAGGACGAACCACTACAACTCAAATTGGGTAAGTTCATGTTATTACCAGTAAGGGATGCATCGAAATTAAACTTCTCAGATTCTTAAAGTACTTAGCTGTAATTTTACGACCCTCCCCTGCCGTTCTAAGCCACGCCTCCTTAAATCATAAACTCGCAAACGCGCACTGATTTGTAGGCCCATCCGGAATCTGCGCACGCAGATTTTCCACAGATTTCTGCAGATTTTTAGCTCATCATTAATTTATTTACTTAAGTAAATGTGTGTAAGTCTATATTCAGTTTTTTAATTAATTTCAGTAATAATATTGATTAATGTGAAAATGTTCATCTGATTTATGTACAACGCGGTGTGTACAGTAATATTTTCTGTCTTTTACTAGATATATTAAATGGCAAACGTGCTTTGTTTACCAAAGAAAGTGAATCTAATTGGATGTGCAGTTTAAACATTAAAGTTAAAAAATATATATTATTTTTTATTTCATATATCAAGGTTTTAGGTATGATACTCGCAAAATAATTCTGCCGACTTTTACCAAAATTCTCAGCAGAAATAGCAAAAACACGTCCGCAGATTCCGGCTGGCCCTACTGATTAGATATAACAGTAGATCATGTCATTCACCAGTTAATAAAACTGATGTAGACACACACTTTATCAAGCGCAGTTGTTGACAGGCTAGCGGGTGCAGGAATTATATTCAACTATATCTTCAAAACTGTTACAGGCTGTCACTGTTCAGAAATGAACAAATGTGTGAATAAAAATCTAATTTCTCCTCAGTAAAGCTGGTTAGGTGGAAGAACACATTTACTTATGTTTTGTTATTGAACTAAATAAAAATTTGTTAAAAAAAAAAGCAGTGCTAAAAACAGAAATATCCGGTCATCTTTTTTACATTTTTTTTTTACTTATGTTTACATTACCAAGACAACAAGTGACTTTTCAGTTTCAGTTGTGCTCGCTGATCCTCGTACATCTCCTTTTTCACTTGAACAGCTATACAAATAATTATGTCAATTTAACCGACTATATTATTGATGCTGTAAAAGGCTCTCTATGAACTCGAAAATAGCCAATCTTTTGCCAGACGTTTTCAGTAGCTGAACAACACTTCCGTGCATATAAACCCATTCAAAAACAAGAACACAATCTACATAAGCTTTGCGTGGCTAAAATACAGTTTTAAAACATACCTGTCTTAAAGAAATACTTGTGTCACCCTTCAGATAGTTGTTTTGAACTGCATAATGTCATTGCCCTCCAGCATGCAAAAGTAATTTCGATATTGATTCAGGGTTTGGAAAAGTTTTGATTCAGCATTTTTGGCAGGAGTCCTTTCAGAGACAATCTTTCTGTTCATGCATACAAGGCCACGTTGGTCTTTCAGAAAGAAGTTCGGGTTGACTATGAAAGTATAATATAAGACTATACAAGTCCACTATGAAAATCCATTACAAAGTTGGTGGGACGGAGTTTTCAGGTAACTGTTTGCCACTGAATCTTCACATATTAAACACAAGATGTTCCAATGTTATTTAATCCTTTATTTAATCGTCACGATGCTGTCAGTCGTGCGTTCACCATCGCTAAAGAGCATGCATTCTCAGAGATGAAACTAATATTGCATATATGAAAAGAACGCTATTGCCAACCCAGGCTCATTAGCCGCGTTTCCACTATCGCGCCTAAAGCGAGCGAGCCAGGGCGAGCCAAGGCCAGTGGCGTTTCCACTGTCACTTCCGGGGCCTAATCGTGCCAAAGCGGGGCTTTCTTGGGGCCAGCGGCCGGCCTTTTTCGGCCCGCCGAATACCTTGGGCCAAAGAGGGCCAGCTGGGGCTTCGGGGCGGAGTGAAAGGAGAGGCGGGCACAGTTTTCCGATCGCACTCGAGTACATGCGCCAAACACATAAACAAATAAATAAATAAGAGAAAGAAAACATCTGAAACAAATTATAGGCTGGGGTCTTTTTTTTTTTTTTTTTTCTCCATATGATCGCCCTTATGTTTCTCTTTTAAATGTAAGGCTGTTGCATAATATGATCTTTCTTTGCAGCATCTTTGATGTTTCAATAACGCATAATAATCTTTACACCATATTAAAGACAGAGCTGACAGTAAAGGTTTTCAAGAGGTTTTGTCAAGTTTAATAAGTGTGTTTTTGCGCGTTTAGATGTCTGTGTATGTGTGTGAGACCGAGGAAAAGAGCGCTCCATTTATAGCTCTGTTGATGCCGCGAGCGGCTTTTATCTTTTATTTTTATTGTTTTAATTTATTTTGGTGATAATACACTATATAAATACAACAGTAAGACATTAAACTTTACAAATTTCATGTCCACTTTTATAGGCTCAAAACAATAATGTCATATCTAGATAAAATAGCCCTATATTGAAATAATTTAAAGAATTACAAATATCAGATAGGCCTATAATAAAATCACATTAAATAAATAAACCAATATAAAACTAACAAAAGCTATAGCTATACCAATTAGGTACTATATCAAACTGTTTCAAATTTATATTTAACTTTCATTTTTCAAAAGCCTCTTTGAAAAAAAGATTTTAGATATTTTCTAAAAAAATAAATAAACAAATAAATAAACACCGGAGAATGTTTTAAATATTATTTATAAAGTATTTGGATTCGATGAAATTAATCAAATCATGCAAATAGAGCATTTTCGGGGTGAGTGAAAGCAGAAATAGGCGACCTTTTTTTCTGTCTTCCAGCTGCGCAGCACTTTTTTGACGGGGAAAACTGCAAGTTCAAAATGTGTTCTGTGTCCTCAAACAAGTGTGTATGTTTTTATATAACGTGGTAAAATTAAAAAAGGAAATTTTAAATACATAAAGAGCTTAATTAGTGCATTGCTGCTGAGCGCAACGAAATATAGGCTATATTTTATTACGTGATGCTGTTATGTGCTGAAACACTGAACACTTTCCTTTACTTAAGATATAATAAGCAACATCTTTAAATAAAGGGAATCATCTATTAAGTGTCGTAAAGCCTATAGGGAAAAAAAATCATGTTTCAGTTCTCTCTGGAGCATTTGGGATGAATGTTGGACAGATTCTGTCTAGAGGATGTTATAAAACACATTTTATATCAAGTTATTAACGGATGATTTTATATATGTGGTGTTATATTATGGATGTGTGCGCTCCCTGCGCTGAGTCCCTCCGTTGGTGGCAAGACCACTGGATTTTGATGCCAATAGTCGGTCGGCGAGTAAATGAATATGATGAATGAAAACACACAGGCATGTGCGTATAGACATGCGTTGTACTGCTGTACAGTAACGTGTCATTTGTTTGTTTTGGTTGTCCTAATTTTAATTGTTTCGTGATGATGTGATGGTGTGCTTTATCTGCATGATTCTCGCTGAAGTGGGCGGTTTGAGTGACGTTCGATTCGGGGGATGTTCTGGGGGCGGGGTTTGCGTGACGCGCTGCGAGCTACTAGCCCCACAGTGGAAACGCGACATGATTTCGGCCTCACTGCTCAACCTCCCGGGCGATTGGCCCGGCCTGGCCCGATATAAGCCCTGGCTCACACTGGCCTGATAGTGGAAATGCGGCTATTGTGGAAACGTAGCCCCGCGGATGTTACTGGAGACCACGAAATACGTCCCAGGAGGTACGTATTTGTGCAGTTTTTGTTTTCGCGAATCTGCGAGAGGCTGCTGTGCGTGCTTTTTCACGTCTCGAACGCCTCTCAGGAGCGCGCGCCGTTCGCGCCCGCACTGTTCTCACGTGAAAAGAGACCGGAGGCCGCTGTCGAGCGACTGTCTGTCCGACTGACTGAATTCAAGTGCCGTTCGACCCAGCCACCCTCCTACTCCTCCTCCTCCTCCTTCCCTAAACCCAAGCGACGATTTACAAAAGCCGTCCAGAAAAGAAAAGCAAAAGCCTTCATCCATATTTAACAGCGTTTTCGGATTTCACCGCATTCTCGCCTCGCAGCCAACTCGTCCCTTTTATTATTTGGATTCTGTTTTTCATCTTACCTGATTTCTGGAACCGCTCTTCCCCGTACTCAAACCCGGTTGTCGCCGCGGCCGGCTCCTCCTTCTCCAGGTCTCCGCTCCGCCAACGTAACACTACAAGCTAAGCGGACAAACTGGTTGCGGCGGGAAAGCCCTCCTCACAGAGGTGAGCCATCAGTCGGCAAGCACGAAGAAGAGGAGCAGCGTCACACCGCCCCGTAGCGTTCGCTCGAAAAAAAACAAAATGCGGCCATACGTACCTCCGGCCACGTAAATCGCGGTCCTCAGAAACGTCAGCGGGGCTACGTTTTCAAAATGAGCCTGGGTTGGCTATTGCTATTGAGATGACGTATGCAAATAATAAGTTATATGGCAATATCATTTGTGCAATGTCAAGACATGAGAACAGCACAGTTATTATTGTTAATTTAATAATCAGTTCATCTCATTCACGTCAAGCAGTGCATGCAGGGCCAGTGAGCGCATACAGATTTTTGTTTATTTGTTAGTTTTGATTAGAGTAATTGCAAATGCAAAAAATCTGTTAATATAAAACGTGTAGTAGCGGTGCTACCAAGAAAAAAGTTAATTTCGAGCCCTGATAGTGTAGAATGGTAAAATACAGTTAAAAACCCAGCAAAAACCTGGCGCTTCACACCTGCACAATGAAAACAGCTGGATGGAAAAACGATTTCAGTTGATATTTTTGGTTATTTTTCTATAGCTTCTTACCAGTAATACATGTATGACTGTTGCAAATACTTAATAACCTTTCAAAATGTGCAACTGATGTCAGATTTCTACTTTCTGTGTTGTTTTATTCACTCCAATGTAGAGTAACTGTGGCAGTAAGTGTGTTTGATGAGTGGTGGTGTTCCTGCTGTTGACATTTCGCTCTGTTTGCATGTTTTTGGACTTCTGATCCTGCTGTGTCTCTGATCACCTGTCTTCCTGCTGAATGTCTATCTGATTCGCAGTAAGACAGGTGGTGGCTGTGTGTGTGTGTTTCTGTGTGTTGTTTAAAGCGTGATTAAACAAACAGTGCAGGTCTATGTTTATGTCTCCGTTTCATCATATCCTGTTTGAGTATGACTCTTTGGACGTATATATGTATATATGCCTCTGCCCTGCCGTTGCTGTTACTATGGTGACAGAGAGAGCTCATAATAGTGCATTGACGCATCTCCCAGGAAGCCCAGCACCACCGCCTACGCAGCCGACTCAAGGCCACAAGATAAAGATGATTGTTGACTTAAAGTCTGCGCTTTGTCACTAAGAACCATCCATCTGGGAGCGAAGTGTGTACACAAGAACATAGACATGAATTCATTTTGAGTTCTTGGTCCTACATATAGACGGTTCTCACGATCTTCAAAAATAATCCCAGAACAAGCCCTGTAGTTTCATTAATTCATTAATTTATTTTCTTTTCAGCTTAGTCCCTATATTAATCTGTGGTCACCACAGCGAAATGAACCACCAACTTATCCAGAAAGTTTCACACAGCGGATGTCCTTCTAGCTGCAACCCATCACTGAGAAACATCCATACACCCTCATTCACACACATACACTACGGACAATTTAGCCTACCCAATTCACCTGTACCACATGTTTTTGGTCTTGTGGGGGAAACCGGAGCATCCGAATGAAACTGACGCGAACACAGGGAGAACTTGCAAACTAAACGTAGAAATACCATCTGAGGCTCAAACCAGCGACCTTCTTGCTGTGAGGCCACAGCGCTACCTACTGCGCCACTGCGTCACCCCCCTTATTTACTTTTTAAACACAAAAATTTGATGAAAATATATACAATTCTCTTTTAGACACACCAAGTGGTATGGTGAAAAGCCTTGGAGTAACGATTGATAACCAACTAAACCTCTCTGACCACATTTCCAGAACTGCTCGATCGTGCAGATTCGCACTCTATAACATCAGAAAGATCCGACCCTTTTCATCTAAACATGCAGCTCAACTCCTTGTTCAAACTCTTGTTCTCTCCAAACTGGATTACTGCAACTCTCTACTAGCTGGGCTTCCAGCTTACTCTATCAAGCCTCTTCAGCTTCTTCAGAACGCAGCAGCACGAGTGGTCTTCAATGAACCTAAAAGAGCACATGTCACTCCGCTACTTATCCGTTTGCACTGGCTGCCAGTTGCTGCTCGCATCAAATTCAAAGCTCTGATGTTTGCCTGCAAAGCGACTCCTGGCTTTGCTCCTTCTTATCTGCTCTCACTGCTGCAGATCTATGTGCCCTCCAGAAACTTGTGTTCTGTGAATGAACGTCGCCTCGTGGTTCCATCCCAAAGAGGGAAGAAATCACTTTCGCGAACGCTCACGTTCAATCTGCCCAGTTGGTGGAATGAACTCCCTAACTGTATCAGAACGGCAGAAACGACTAAAAACTCAAATATTTAGTCTCCACTTCACTTCCTAATCTGCAATTGCCTCTCTGGATATACCACTAACTGTTCTCCAAAAAAAATGTACTCAAAATTTACAAAAAAAAAAATTACTAAAAAATTACTAATACTTTCCTTCTTAGACTTTACAGGCCTGAAACTTGCCTATAGCACTTATTCATTGTTGCTCTTATAGTTGTGTAAATTGCTTCCTTGTCCTCATTTGTAAGTGGCTTTGGATAAAAGCGTCTGCTAAATGACTAAATGTAAATGTAAGTTTTAGGTTAGTATCTTGAGCTAGAGCTCAAAATGGTGGAAAATGTCAACTCTGCTATTGTCAACTGCGTTAGTGATTTAAAAAGTTTAAAAATAAGTTAAAAAACAATTAGTAAGAGAATCAAATCTGCCCTATTAAATTTATGGATTTAGGTTACTCTAAATTATACATGCTTGGAAAATGCTTGAAATGTACCTGAAATTCTGATTTGAGTCATAAGCTTTAGAGGATTGATTGTCTGTCTGTCTGTCTGTCTGTCTGTCTGTCTGTCTGTCTGTCTGTCTGTCTGTCTGTCTGTGTGTGTGTGTGTGTGTGTGTGTGTGTGTGTGTGTGTGTGTGTGTGTGTGTGTGTGTGTGTGTGTGTGTGTGTGTGTGTTTGTTCTGTTGGTTATTTTTATACTTGCTGCTTTGTAGCTGTACTTTTTAAAAAAAATTTATTTTGCTAATAGTTTGTTCACATCTCGTTGTTTTCCTCCTCACAGAGGCACCTCCAACGATGAGATGTGTAACTTCTACATCATGTACTACATGGACAACACCCATGCTGTGCCTTACATGAACTGCAGAGATGATGGCAGCAGTGAGCTCTTCAGAAACATCCCTTCTGAGGCCAATATTCCAATCCCGGTCAGGCCAGACCATATGATGTCCATGAAGCATGAATCTTCTCCTCAAAAAGGTACCGTACAAAATCAAACACTTCAAGATTTTTCATACACAACTCTACATGTAGGCAGTTGAAACAGATAGCTTGTGGAATCACTGAATGTTGCTATGTTTTTGGGTAACTCAAACACTGTTTTTCTTAATATTCTCATTTGCTTATTTGTCATTTAGATGCTGTGGAGCTTCAGGAGCCCAAGAGAGATGAGGAAGTACAGGATCAAGGTAAGCTTTTAAAATAATTCATAAGAGAATTTTGTTCATGAAACATAGTCATTACTGAAATATCATTACAAATCCCCCTCTATAAACAGATGTAGAGGTTAAATTATGCTTTTCAGTAAAACTATGGTATACACCAGGGGTTTTCAAACTTTTAAGTCACCCCGCCCCACTCCCAAGTTTGCCCCAATTTCACTCGCCCCACCAGGCACCCCTCCCTCCAACCAGAAATATAATGTATGTGCAAACATCATTCACATATTACTTCCTGTGTTTAAAGTCTCAATTACATTGAAACATAAATGCACATTTTACCTGATTCAGTGTGATGGCTGAGCCTGTTTTTGTGAGGACAACATGCTAATCTGTGGTTGGATTTCTGACAGGACTAACTGTAAATCCTCTTCTACTGTCAATAAGTGTGAGCCATAGCCTTTGATACATATGTACATACAGAAAATGCTGCTTCGCAAAGCCAAGATCGCAGAGCCCTGACGGTGTGGTTGAGTCAAACGTTGAGTATGTTTACATGGGCATTAATACTTTAATACAATTAAGACAATACTCTGATTAAGAGTCTACCATGTAAAAAGCGATTACCCTAATCCGACTAAAGTCATAACTGAACTAAACAGAAATGGAATTAAGGAGTATGGATATATTAGTGGCATTATTGAAGTAAACACCCCAATTAAACTATTACTGACATGCAGGACACACACACATCACGAAATGCGGAAGTTTTTTTCTTTCCATTTGGCGTGCGGTATCAAATTCCATTAAAACAACACTCTTCCACCAGTCCTTACTTCATATTCATGTCAAGTAACCCAGTTTGTCACGGGGGCATGAATGAAAGGTTCATAATTGAAAGTTAAACTGCCCAACTGCAGTTAAAGTAAAAAAATTTAAGATAAAACACAGAAAATTACACGAAACTGCAGGCCAGGTCAGAATAAAAACAAAAAACCCGCCATGTTTAAAATACACAGCCGATGAGCCGAGAGATTACAGCGGTATTACATATACGCATAATAACGAGCTATGGTCGACCCGGGCTCAAACAAACCTTGTCATCGTCTTGATGAACAGTCACAAAGCCAAGAAGTACAGCAGATTTACCCTGTGCCCCTTAGTTTTTTACGAGCCAGTCTGAATCGCGAGCGGTTTCGCTTTCTTCCTTGCGCTCGCCGCGCATCTATATCTGAAATAACAAACTTTTTGGACAAACGCAAGAGTGAAGCGTGAAAAAAAAGGAGAATCCGGAAAAAAAGGAGCACATTATTTCTTCAGCATACGTGAACAAACTGCCTTGTTTTAATTTTTATCATCACCTTTTGGACTATTATGAACTGGGAATGACGGAATGACTCTCTAACAGAGGCTACATGTGCTGCTGAAGATTACAGACACAGATGAGAGGTTAGCTCTGACTGTAGGCTATACTTTGTGTTGTTTTTAAACCTAAAAAAGGACTTAAATGTCTGCTGTGTGTAATTATTCTGTAGTTGGTAACGTATCGGAGACTGTAAGGATCTGTATGTGTTCATATATGTTGCATTTATTTATTTAGTTTATATAATCACAGACGTTACAGTAGGCTATGTCACACTGTCATTGATCTGCAGTTATAATCAAATCCTGTTCATAGAAAAGTTAGAAATAAACATTTTTACAGAAGTGTTTTTGTGTGTAAAGCATCTGTTTTGTGAGAAGTGCTTCTCATATGATATGTAAGTGACCCGTACACCCTTACTGTAGACATTTTCTTGAGCGAAAATTACATCGACTGAAGCTTTCTGTCGTACACCACGCCCACCAAAAGGTTAGCCTTGGTTGTGTGCACGCCAGCCTGATAACGGTGACCCGTACCGAACCGTACCGTACCGTACTGTACCAGTCAGTGGAAACGAGCCACATGTTAACCTAGTCAGTAGTGTCCTCAAAGTAAGTGAAAGATCCAGAAGGGCACTTTTTTGTCAGATGTTCACCGGTTTTACTTTCAATCATTCACCGTCATTTATTTTAAAAAGCACCTGGTCCATTTTATTTGTGTATGTTTTACTCAAATGCATTAATAATTACATGTTACGTTAATCATATTCCCTCTAGTAACGCATAAACATCATCATCATAATTTACTCGAGTGCACGCCTCAAATTCTTGCACCACTTTAATAGGTGCTGGCGCGCCCCACAGTTTGAAAACCCCTGGTATATATAGTAGCATGGGTGTGACGAGACACTAAATTAGGTTCACGAGATAAGATTTAATAATCCTTAATGATGAAATAAATGAATGAAAAATAGATTTTTATTCAACTGAAAAAAAAATCACAAAGTACAAAACTAGTTAGGTGCTTTTTTAAACTCAACTTGTAATAAAGGTGATTTTACTTCTGTTTTAAGGATTTCTATGCTGTAAATGGCATGCAAACACTGCAAAATAATTTGCTTATATATGAATGGAAATGGTGTTTATATAGAATTTTAAATATCAGCCAAATATTTGCTAAGATATGAAGAAAAAATAGATTTTTATTCATTTTTTTAAATAAACTTGTAATGAATGTTATTTTACTTATATTTTAATAAATTTTGCTATAAAAGACATGCAAACACTGCAAGATATTTTGCTATAAACTGACTGGACAAACTCTGAGCTACTGGATGAGAGTATGACGTAAGGACTGATGGGAGAGAGCTGTTTTAATAGAATTTGATACAGCACACCGAATATAAAGAAAACTTGTGGAGTGCTTTACTGACTCAGTAGGTGCAGAGAATAGTGTCAAACAGCCATGTGTGTGTGGAATATCCGGTCACAAAATGCGGCTACAATTCCTACATGGTAATAGTGTGATTTACGCCATTTACAATGCATCTGGAAAGATATTGATAGAGCTTTACATTTTCTAAAAAAAAATTGTATTACAGCCTTATTCCAAACTGGATTAAATTAATTTATTTCCTCAAAATTCTATTTTCAAAGGTTGCTAAGATTTATTTTGTATTTGACACAGTTTTATTTGTGTATCTTCAAATGAATAGAAATGAATAAGTTTGTTTATGTCCTTTTTTCCTGTTTAGAATATGACTGAGCCTTTAATTGTCATTTATAAGGGATTTATAAAGCATAAATAGTCCTCACTTTAGATTAAAACACTGCTTTAAGTTGAGTTAATAAAGCATTTATTAACATAATAATTAACTATTAATATACATCTGAATAATAAGAATTGTAGATGTTAATTTGAATAGTTTATTAATCATTTACTAACTCATGCTGAATGTTCTTTGAAAAACACCAACTTTTCTAAATCACTGCTTTGTAAATAATGCGATACTTTATTTAGTAAAGAAAAATTATTATTTACAAAGTATTAAAGTACAATCATAAGCACATAATAAATGTGCTTATAAGTCAAGAATACAGCATTTGTAGCTGCAGTTATAAACTGCTTTATTAACATTTATTAACGTAGAGTTAATGGTTAATAAATAATGAATTCACTATTTCTTTAATAAACGGTTTATAGTGTGTAGTTATTATAAAGTGTTACCAGTAAGGCTAATAAACAGATTATTTCATGACAAATTATTTACAATGCAAAAGAAATAACATGGAAAGCACTCTTTCCACCAACTAGTCCATCTGCAGGCAGTGAAAGCGCTGCAGACTTCAGGGATGTGCATTTTGAAGCTGTGTGCTTTGACATGTTTAAGTTCTGGTTTGAGTCTTTGAGTCGTCTTTTGGCTTGTTTGAGTTAATACTGCTCCGGTGTTTGAAGATAAACATACCAGAGCACGACTGCCTTCACAGCAACAACACTTCGGCAGGCTGTCACGAGTTCGGCTTTAAAAATACATCTCTCACCAGGCATTGTGCCATTTGTGAACATGGAAACCTCCATCTCAAACACCTTATCATCACATTGTGTGGGTCATGTTTCATCACCACCCTTTTGTATATATTAAAAGTGTGTTCATGTTCTCATGTGGCTCATTAAATAGTTATTATTGTTATTATTTTTATTATTATTATAAGCTCACAAGTTTTCATTCATTCATATTCCTTTGGCTTAGTCCCTTTATTCATTAGGGATCGGCACAGCGGAATAAAGCGCTAACTTTTGCAGCATATGTTTTACATAGTGGATACCCTTCCAGCTACAATCCAGTACTGGAAAACACCCGTACACTCTTATTCACACACATACACTACTACCAATTTAGTTTATTCAATTTACCTGTACCGCATGTCCTGGATGAAACCACAACAACACGGTGAGAACATGCAAACTCCACATAGAAATGCCAACTGGCCCAGCCGGGACTCGAACCAGCAACCTTCTTGCTGGGAGCCACCATGTCGCACTCAATTTTGTCATCTATAAATGCCTTTGCTGTTTAAAAATGGAGGGGTTCTGATTGGCTGTCAGTGTCTTATTTTCTTATGTAATAAGCACATGCAGGAGATTACCTAGGAATTGCTTGACAAACAAAATCTACAAGAGTATTGCCTTTGATTAGTTGTCCTATTGACCTTTTTTACATATGAGTGCCTGCAGCCATTAGAATCTTTTTGGCTCAACACATCCAGTCTCATTGACTTCTATTGATTTTTAGACAGCTTGTTATGCGGATTGATGTTGCAAACTGATATTCTCTTAATTTTTTGTATATTCGTGAACACACTTGTTTGTATAGCAAGTAGCTTGACCGTTTATTATTTCTAGTCATTTCAGGCAACTGAATCAGATGTTCTAATTTTTCCCTAGGTTTTATGACACTTAATAGGTAATTATTACTCTTTATTTAAGAGAATCATTTAAGGATGTTGCATATTATTCGCTTATCTTAAGTAAATGAAAGAGTTACGTGTTTCAGGACATAAGAGCAAGTAATAACATAGCCTATTTCGTTGCACTCAGTAGATATCCGCTTATAAAGCTCTACATTTAAAATTTCATTTTTACATATGTATGTATATCTGGTCATTTTCTGGGCCTAGGGGACGTTGGAAAGTTGCACTTTTGGTGATATAAGTGTGCTCACGCTACGCTTGGCAAACTGCACATCAAGAGAGTGACAAGTTTAGCTGCTGTGGCGTTTTCCATACAGTCTCCCACAGTCTGTTTACCAGACACATGTTGGAGTTCCCTTATGAAGGGGAACATCGTGGTTACATCTGTAACCCATGTTCCCTGAATGGGGAACGGCGACATGCTTCTTCACTGCCACAGCACCTGAGTCTACAGCTGTTAGCTGAGTGATTGGCTATTCAGCAGGCAAATTCTTGTGAGCGAGCTCCACAGCAGACTGATATAGTGCTGATGACTCATCAAGATCAGCTGTGGAGCTGAAGCTCCGTCATTTGGCATTCATTGGCCCATTTTCTTACTCTTCAGTGTGATAGGTCGTACTCCCATACCCTACGCCTATAGACACGTCTCCATTCTCTTTTCAGGGAACGTGGGCTACAGAGGTAACCAGAACGTTCTGTGATCAGTAGTAAAGTTTTGTGAAAATTTTTTCGATGTGAGCTTGGAGTAAAAGCGAGTTATTAAATGTGGTATTTTCACCTGCAGCATTTACTACACAGAGCCGTAGTTCACTGAGAAGCTACGCAAAAGCTGTCATTAATGCAAAATGATTATCTCAATGTCATCCATTTAAATTGATTTCGATTTTAAACACGATTTTGTGTAGCTTGTCAGTGAACTAAGTGAGACTAATGCTGGAGCACATGCAGGAGATTACCTAGGAATTGCTTTACAAACAAAATCTACAAGAGTATTGCCTTTGATTAGTTGTCCTATTGACCTTTTTTACATATGAGTGCCTGCAGCCATTGAAATCTTTTTGGCTCAAGACATCCAGTCTCATTGACTTCTATTGATTTTTAGACAGCTTGTTATGCTGATTGATGTTGCAAACTGATATTTTCTTAATTTTTGGTATATTCGTGAACACACTTGTTTGTATAGCAAGTAGCTTGACCGTTTATTATTTCTAGTCATTTCAGGCATCTGAATCAGATGTTCTAAAACAATCGCAAAAACAAGCACTCTTGCGCACTGCAGAATAAGGTCAATAAACAGTACAGAATATTGACATTGTCCCAAAGGAAATTAAATATTTTCTTAACAAATCCTGTAATTCAGGTTTCACAAAGTGAACCTATTACTAGGGATATAGTGTTGTTCTTCATCAGGGGCCACTTAAATACAGTATTATTTTATTTTTAAATTTTATTTTTTTAAATATATATAGTTCTTTTTTAGGAGGGTTCAACCTTTAATGGATAGAATTGTTCAGGGAATGGACAGTAAATAGTTTGGAGCAGAGAGAGGGAAAGGGTCGGCAAAGGACCTCAAGCCGGGAATAGAACTCAGGTCGCCATGAGCACCATGTGCACTTAACCACTAGGCTAATAAAAAGGTTTTGATTAAAAAGCCAGCACTGACATAAGTATTAAGGTGGCAACAAAAAACATATTTTCCATTCACATTATTTTTAAGCTACTATTGTTTTGGGTGAGGAGATATTGTCATGACTTAACCCCAGTGGTAAAAATTTTTCAAGTTTAGCTTGCCTTGACCCATTTATTCGTTGCTACCCTGCTGAGAGCTCAGATCTTTTACTTAGAGGCATCTCCACATGAATTAAAAACGGAATCCGTTAGCTTCCTATTTCTGCTCTCATTTTGGCTAAATTTAATCCCAATCAAATTGGATTTTCCTTTTCAAATGCTAAGCTTCAATGCCACTTAAAACTATTGCAATATCCAGACTTTTCCATATATTTGCATTGTAATGTGTTGATTTATTAATCTAATGTATGAACGCAACATATAAGCTCACAAATAGAACAGTGACTTGAGATTTGCTCATGCATTATTCACTCCTTAAACCACAGAAAATTCACCCCCTAAACCGCCTCCGAAATACTTGGCAATTTTCCCAAAAATTAGAGTCTAAGCCAGATTGAAAAAATAATTGTAATTAATTATTTTTTCTCTGAATAAATATCAACTGGATGTGTTTTTGCATTCTACACTCTCAGAAATAAAGGTACACAAGCTGTGAGTGGGGTGGTACCTTTTCAAAAGGTACAACTTTGTACCTAAAAAGTCCATATTAATACCTCAAGGGTACATATTGGTACCCAAAAGTAAAAAAGTGTTTTCTCTTATCCTTCTTTGTTTTGCCGCTGCTCTTGCATTGGCAATAAAATTATTATGCTGCGTCCTTGGTTTGGACAGTGAAAGACTTTTTGTTCATCAGAATCTACACTACCTGACAAATCTTGTCATCGATCCCAGTTGTAAGAGCAACAAATAATAACTTGACTTCTAGTTGATCATTAGGAAAAGTGGCAGAAGGTATTTTTATCTAATGAATCATCTGTTGAACTGCATCCCAATCACCACATATACTGTAGAAGACCTATTGGAACCAGCATGGACCCAAGATTCTCACAGAAATCAGTCAAGTTTGGTGAAGGCAAAATCATGGTTTGGGGTTACATTCAGTATGGGGCGTGCAAGAGATCTGCAGAGTGGATAGCAACATCAACAGCCTGAGGAATCAAGACATTGTCTTGCCCATTACAATACAAAACCACAGGAGAGGGCAAATTCTTCAGCAGGATAGCGCTCCTTCTCACACTTCAGCCTCCACATCAAAGTACCTGAAAGCAAAGAAGGTGAAGGTGCTCCAGGATTGGCCAGCCCATTCACCAGACATGAACATTATTGAGTATGTCTGGGGTAAGATGAAAGAGGAGGCTTTGAAGATACCCAAAGAATCTTGATGAACTCTGGGACTCCTGCAAGAACACTTTCTTTGCCATTCCTGATGACTTTATTAATAAGTTATTGGAGTCATTGCAGAGATGTATGGATGCAGTCCTTTAAGCTCATGCGAGTCATACACAATATTCATTCTGTTTCCACTGCAGCATGACTTTATATTCTATTCTGGACATTTTTTCTGTTAAGTGACCTGACTTTTGTCCTTTTTGTTGCTCCAAGATCAAATGAAAATCTATAATTTTACCACACAATAATAATAATAATAATGCATTTTGTTTATGATGTGCTTTTCTAAGACCCAAAGTGCTTACAAGAAATTAAAAAACAACAAAGCACAGTAAAACAATAAAAAATTAAATAATAAGAACGGTAAGATTAAAAAAGATATCACAAATTAAAAACAGTCCTAAAAAGATAAGTTTGAAGTAGCTTCTTAAAACCGCCCAAGGAACCAACATTCCTTATATGTGTGGGAAGAGCATTCCAATGTTTGGGGTGCGCGGTAAGAGCATGCCTTACCTCCCATGGTGCTGAGTTTGCAACGAGGCTGAGGACCTGAGGCAGAGCGTAGACAGCGAGAGGCAGAGGAAATGGATGTCAAGTCACAAGTGTAACCCGGAGCTTTGTATGTTAAAATTAATGTCTTAAAATCAGTACAAGAATTGACGGGCAGCCTGTAAAGCTGTTGGAGTACAGAAGCGATGCGAGACCGAGATGAAGTGTGTGTCAACACACGTGCAGCAAAATTTTGTATGTATTGTAAAATCTTGAGAGAATTAGCTGGTAACTAAACAGAGAATTGCAAAAACCCAAACGAGACGTGATAAAAGTATGGAAAAGTCTTTCAGCATAGGGCCTCGAGAGGAAAGGACAAATGCAGGCTAAATTTCGAAGATGATAAAAGGCCGTTTTTGGTAAATGTTTAAAATGAGGCTTCATACTAGCATAATTACAGACACAAGCATAATTAGTGCAATATCTCAGTTGGTTCTTATTGATTATGGTCAAATCAGACTGAACTGCCATATGTTTTGAATTATTAACGCATAACATACACTGTAAAAAATGCAGGGTTCCACAAAATTCATTCATGTTGTCCCAACACAAATCAATTAAGTTAACTTAACACTTTTAACAAATTTATGTGGATTGAACATTAAAAAATTAAGTTGTCCCAATTAAATTTCAAGAATTGTGTTGTTTCAGCGGATTTTAAATAAGTAGTTTGAACAAGTAAAAAAAAACTTTTTTTAGTGTATTGTGATAAATTTAGCTAAAGAGCGGATGAGTTGTGCACCATCAGATAAAGCACAATTTCTAGAAACGTTGAATAAAATATCTCCATGCAGCAGAAATCTGCATGTGTAGTCAATTCGTAATTTTTGACATATTGGATTAATATTTCTGGAGTTGATAACGAGGCACAGTGTCCGTTTTAAAGGATGCATTAAACGTTTCTTTTCACCTCCTTTAATTGCCCACAATCTTTTGTCAGCAATCTGATATCCTGAAAAATGGCAAAAAATGAGTCATGAATAACATTCATGTTTATATAAGCGAACACTTAACACTGATGAACACTTCCCATGGTGTAAATTAGTGGAGCATATTCATCAAATATATTTTCTTACACTGTTTTTCATTAGTATATCATCATTTAATATATTCATTTACTTTGGATGTGTATTTTTATTAATCTATTTCTATAGTATTGTTACAGTAATAAAATTACAAAGGAATAATAGTATTTTTATGCAGCTATTGGAAAAATAAAGAACATATTAACGTGTTGCTAGCCTGGGGCAAAAACTTTAATGAAATAGTGTAGCCATATCGGCTTTCTTCAAGCCTTTATTCCATTATTCAGTGCTAAGGAGTTGTCTGACCTAGAAATACTGAAATAGTTCAACTACTTCAAGTTGGAGGCTCAACAAAATGAATTTTGGCAAGATCTGTAACAGTATAGTATAGACAGGGGGGTTTTGTGGCCCTTTAAGATTCAGTTGCGTTGTGCTGTGGCACATTTGCTATTTACATGGTGGACTTTGTCAGTGGAAAAACTGAACTCTTCACTAGTGAGAAAACAGACCATCTGCAGTGTGAGCCTCCTCCATTTGGCCTCTTTACTTTCTCTTTACTTTTACTCTTCTTTACTCTCATGGAGTAAACTCACTTCACTGAAGGCATTCATTAGCCTACATATTTAATTTGGTTTGTGTATTAAGCAATGTGAAACCCTAAGACCAGATTTTGGTCGGTCAATGGCACGGCCTATTTTAGTTCCTCAAAATAGCAACATGCCAGCAATGCGCCTTAACACACCTCCTTTTTAGACCAGCACGCCCATAAGTCAACAAAGTGGCGCAAATGGATTTGCTATTTAAACAACGTGACCCAAATGTAAAAACTAGTGTTGTGCTAATCTGAAAACAGCTAGAAATTGTGCCAAACACGTTTTGCGTCTTATTATGTAGTGTATGATAGGGCCCAGAGTGTTGATCTCGTAGAACAGGGATCACCAAACTTGTTCCTGGAGGTCCGGTGTCCTGCAGATTTTAGCTCCAACCCTTATCAAACACGCCTGAACAAGCTAATCAAGGTCTTACTAGGTATACTTGAAACACCCAGGCAAGTGTATTGAGGCAAGTTGGAGCCAAACCCTGCAGGGCACCAGACCTCCAGGAACGAGATTGGTGACCCCTGTCGTAGAAGATCTAGAGTGTCTTCTGTGTGTGCACAAATACATCCCAAGACCAATCACCCTAGTAAAATGGTCAGGGTCAGTCCTGGGAAATTCCCTGGGGGAATAAAAGGCAGGACCATTGCCATAAGGACTGTTTCATAGTGATGATGCACATGTCGTTTGGAGTGACTGGAAGGTTTAGATGCAGGTCACGACAAAAGAATCTCAACGCCGGAATGAAGTAGAGAATATGGATGTTCTCACTATCCACGCTAAAACTGACACATTGTCCTTTAGCGAAATGAGACACAATGTGCTAGTGTTATAATCAAATCCCCCCTTAAAAAACTGTGAACTGTGAATTGAGTACATTCTAATGTTGTGATTCTTTTTGTGATCTTTAAGGCGTGTATTTTTTTGCTGTCATATGAGCTTGTATGCTATTTTTTTCCCTATTGGAAGTAGTAGTACTTGATGCTCCTTTGGTCGTGCCATGTGAGAGGAACTTACAAGTCTCACAAGCTCCTGATCATTTTTAAACATGTCAAAGGAGCTGTCGGCTTGAATTTGTGAGAAGTGTGTGGGTGAGCAATCTGATCTGTCAATCTAATTGAAGTGGACCAATCAGGGAGATAAACTCACTGAAAAGTGAGAGTTGTGTTGGGGTGTGTTATGCATCATGAGTAAAGCCACTTGTACCCGTGCATTAAAAAACATACTGCCACCAAACCATTGTTTAAAGGACTTAGCTTATGATTACAAAGCCAATTTAAGGGAAACTTTGGTACATTGGATATTAACTAATAGCAATCATACAGCGGCTGGATTTTTCTGATGTACTGTTACGAGTTTGCAGCATCAAGTAACGTTTGACTGTTCGAAAAGTAAAAATCCCAATACGTCACATAAGACCTACTGCAGAGAGTCTGTACTTTTCAGAAGTTTGGACAGTCAGTGGTTTGTGATGGTTGATGGAATATTTCAACAGCCTTGGGAAAGATAATCAATGGTTGAATCCAAACACTTCACATGATATCAATCCAAGAGTACAGATCTTTTAGGTAGTAGAGTCCCCATTCTTCCTTCTAAAAGTTTGGTGCCACTTAGAAAAGTTCAATATTTTCTTCATTCAAAATGATTCTGGCAACATCGGCAGATCTATTTTGACCTATTTGTTGCTTTTTTGAGGTAATTGTATGAATTTTATTCCATTCTTCCTGAAAGTTAACATGAATCAGAAGTTAGGATGTAATGATGTACATCCAATTAAAAAGTTCCTGAAGTGAGAAAAAATGTAGGACGGTGTTTTTTTTTTTTTTTTTTTTGAGAATTGATTGGGTTGTTGAAGAATGGGCGTTGCTACCAAAATGGAGGAAGATTGGTGAATGGACAAAAGCAAGGCACACACTGATAGCTCCAACCCAAATACATTCCATGAGACCAGAAGACAAGAAAAGTTGTTGCGATGGGGGAGGAAATTCTTTCATAAAAGATTATAAAGGCAAATTAATTTTTACTAAATAACGAAGGGCAAATGCTGTACATCATACATTGTTTATAACAAGCACTATTACTTACATATAAAAATAGGAAGAATATATTTTAGATAATACATTTCAAATTCTATGCCAAGTTCAATTGTATTTGTTTTTATTACATGAGTCTATCAACCTTATTCTTCACAAACGAGCAGGCGACACCATTTGAATATTTTAGGCTTGAGACTTACAGGCTCATTCACTTTCATTTATTTTTAGATCTTAGCAGCTTGTTATGCTTCTTGACTTTGAAAACAAATATTTTGTTTTATTATATTATTCTGCTTTGTTTGTATAGTCATGAACACACTTGTTTGTAGAGCAAGTAGTTTGACCAATTCCGTTTATTATTTATAGTCATTTCTTCCATAGGGAACTGAATCAGAAGTTCTATAACATCCCAAAAAAAGTTTGCGCTCTTCCGCACTGCAGAATAAGGTCAATAGTATTGTACCCTTTTCTCGATGTGAGCCCCTGACAGTCAGAAATTGACATACCATACCACAGCCAATTCTGTTTTTTCAGTCTTGATGATGTCCACAGCAATTGCGGTTTATGATGCTAGTAAGGATTTAAGAACTTAAAGAGCCCCTATTATGGGTTTTTGAAAATGAGCTTCGATGTAGTGTGTAACACAGCTCTAAGTGAATAAAAACATCCGGCTAAGGTTTAAATCTAAAGGTGCACTGTGTTAAAAACTATTGATTCTTTAGTGATATTGTTGACTCAGAGTCGAATAAATGAATCGAGTTGGGTTCGTATATTTAGTTTGATCGCATCAACTTCAACACGGTACATCACCAAATATGTAGTTCCAGTTCTGGTAAAATGTGAACGCCCTTTCACTTCAGACTCTAGCAGAGGTGCGGGGAATCACAGGACTGATTATGACGCGAAGATGACGCGGTAAAATCGATCACGTATCGATTTTAGATCAGTGCTTGTACTGTATCTCTCAGATTAAATCTGTATGAGGCTGTTCACATATCGCGTCCAAAACATCAAAAAAACATAACGCGTGCTTCTTCATTTAACAATTTTAAGTGCGTTTCTGAACTAGTGATCCTCTGCTGTTTGTTGCTATGGCTACCATCAACTGTTCGTCACACACGCGGTCAATTTTCAAAATAGTTCAACTTTTGCCACAGTGTGGATTAATATTGAATGTGTGTCGTTGTTATTACTTGGGGTTGGGGTTAGGAGTAGAGTATATGCTGGTGTTCAACTGCATTGCTTTATTGCATTCCTGCATTGGGCTCTCACATACTTTCTGTTACCTCATACTGTAGCCGTAGTAGGCATTTCTTTCTGTCTCGCACTGAACGCAGTCGACCAATCACAACAAACTGGGTCATCGGACCAATCACTGCAGATTAGCTTCGCACTAAGGATGGGTTTGGGAACAAATGAATCATTGAACGAATCATGTGGGATAATTAGGTAAAGATAAATGCATATTATAAGACAATGTTTTTTGACCGTGCACGCATATCAGAATGTTTTTGGAGACCCCCAAAACCAAAATATGACCCTTTTTAATGCAAAGTAGGGGCTCTTTAAAACCAGCCATAAGGTGTTATAAGATGTGAAAAAATCTACTTTTCAAGCTATTTGGACAAACATATGTGTATATATTGTGTATAGACCATCATATTGGGGTGATATAAACACACCCAGTCTTTTTTTTTTCAATTTAACAACATAAAAACGGTGGACAAATTGGAGCGGTTTTCATGTCAACCGCAACTTTACATAGGAGTGCGGTCCCCCCCGCCCACCGAATTGATTGACAGCTGCGCGAATTAACATGTTCCGGTAGTCACGTGTATATGTCAACAAGACCAGGCAGACATACGCAAAGCAACCGGGAATCAAAGGTCTGTTCTGTTCGCTAGGATCAGCAATCATCATCAAATGTGATTAAGAGTAAGTTTCACATGTTTAAAATGTTTTAAAACAGAGCACGTGTGTAATTAATTACAGCGATTTACTTCAGCTTTACTTCATCAGCACAGCCGCGTGTCAGAACAATTATAAAAGAAGACGCTTCAATCCGGTTTAAATCAGGTTTATTTTGTACATTAGCATAACAGATATCCACACAGCAGCGGAGGTTAGCCTGTATCCTGTCACACTTGAGTGCAAAAACAGTGCTAAGCGCGCTCTGTCTGTCTGCCTGTCTGTGTGTGTGTGTGTCAGCTGCGGTGTGCGTGTGTACCTCTGTGTGTGTGTGTGTGTGTGTGACTCATCAATGCAACTTCACAACAAATTCTGATTAGTAATGATTAGTTCTTACTGTAGTATTTCTCACAAACGCTATGTGAGACCTTCTTCCTTTAAGTCTCTCTGTTGTCTGACGCAGCCGAGGGAGGAGATTAAAGCACACGGGAAGGTACATAGAAACAGTAGGCGGGCAGAACTCGGCTTAAAAGCGCAGTACGACAAGACCACCCCCTGCTGGAAATCAGTATAAAACAGCATCTTGTAAAAGGTATAATGAAAAATCTGATGGGTGTTTTGAGCTGAAACTTTATATACACATTCTAGAGACGCAAAAGACTTATATTAAATCTGAAAAAAGGGGTAACCTAGGTGCCCTTTAATAGATGTACTATATACATAAAAGGCCTTTGAAGTTGCACAATAATGTCGTTTTTACATAAGATCTTATTGGGTGTGCGGGATGTCAAACAATCTGATTGGACAAGTTGTAAAGGACTGACAAAAGTATGACGATGTTTACCCACCCCATTGATTATGTTCAATACTCCACCAGCACAACCTCCCCTTCTCCACTCGAATGACTTTCTCACTTTTCTATTCACACCACCATTCCTCTTTTGTCTTTCCGCTTTTCCTCCTCTGTTTCTTCCTGTGCAGGTGACCTCTATTCCCTTCTTTCTAAACTGCTGGGGGAGAGAGAGGACCATGTCCGCATACATAAGTACAAACCTTCAGAGGCGGCTCGAGCCCAGACTCTTCTGCTGGCAGAGATTGATAGCATAATGCAGAAAAAAGACCTGGGCCGGCCACGTTTAGGCTACAAAACAAACGAAGATGCAATTCTGGCGAGAGACAGAGTGCACAAGTTTCACCAATTAGAGTCCACTGTCAGCCCCTGGAGGAGCAGGACTGTTCCCGCCAGACTGCCGACCACAGGGGCGGCTCAAAGGGACCAACAAGGTGGGTTTCGGCCTCATTTGTTTACGCCGACTAAAAGCAAGGACGTCAATGTATCAAGTGTCTCCACTTGTGTTGTGTGGACAGTGAGCTTTCACCACATGGGCCGCAGTGTCAGCTAAGACGTGACTTGGTCTCTCACATATCCATTTGTTCTCCATTTGAAGCCTGCCTCCATCCATCTCACTGCTATCGTTTATACTCATGGTTGTGCTGAGTGTTTGCTAAGTGTGCAGTGTTTGAGCATGTGGTATTACTGATTCTCTAATGTCTGAGCGGGAAACATGAGAATAGATTTCAACATGCTTTGCTTTCATCTAGCTGGTAAAAAAACACCTCTGCAGGCTAGATGAACCATCAGCACACATATTTGGTTTCCCCTTATGATAAAGGTACATGCTCAGAGTATTCAGCTCTTACTTTTTCACATTATATTTACTGAAATTCTTGTTTCGTGAGAGCTTATTCAATTTCAAAGGTTTTCAGAACTGTAAAGGTGTGGTCACATTTACTGTTGCTCTGTCTGGGCAACAAACTGTAGTTTGTTCAAAGCTTCTATGTTTTAAGAACAGGGAGATTATTGGGTTCTTGGGAGTCTGCTATGGAGTGGATTTTTGTAGCTTTCCCCAGTGCTTTGCAGGCAGTTACTTTGACCACATGGATTGATATGTTTTTAAATTTTAAAGACTGTTCCCCACCAGATGACAACCTCAAAACTATATGTTAGCATAGATTATTTTTTAATCTAGATTAATCTCACTGTAATCTTGGAATTAATCTAGATTAAAATGGCTCATTTGAATTCTGCCGAAGGCATTCTGAATATGTTTGCTACCTAAAAAATGACTAAAAGTAAGACTTTGAGAACAGGTTTCTCAAGCCAGGTGGCGCATTAGACCAGGGGCTCATCTCCTGTTTCCAAAATGCATCACAAAATGCTTGAGAAACTACTCTACTATGAAAACTGGTGATGGAAATAAATTATGTTCAATAAGACAAACTTGTGTTTACTAACTGTTTATTCCGTTAAACATGAATTTTGAACTGTAGGCCTACATAAGCTCAGTTTTGATCACCTTAATCCGACTAAAGTCATGACTGAATTAAACAGAAATTAAATTAAGATGTGGAATATGCATATATTAGTGGCATTATTGATGTAAACACCGCGATCAAACGATTACCGTCATGTAGGACTTTTCGCCATATTTTCCGACAAAATCCACACACACACAGCCTTCAGTAAAAGACCGCGCACACACACACACACACACACACACACACACACATTGAGAATTGCTGAAGTTTTTTCCTTCCATTTGGTATGCGTTATTAAATTCCAAAACACTCCCACCAGTCCTCCACTTACATCTTATACCCTAGTTTGTCACAGGGGCATGAATGAAATATTCATGAGTCAATGTAAAACTGCCGAACTGCAGTTAAAGTCATCCAAAATTACAGGAAACTGTTATATGAAAGCACTTTACGTAAACACCTTAATTATATCACTGTCAATTAAGGCAAATAAGTAGATTACTGATGTCCATGTAAACGTAGTCAGTAGTGTCTTCGAAGTAAGGGAAAGACACAGAAGGGAATCCTGCTGATTTGATTCAGAAAGGCACTTTTTTTTTCAGACGGCTCACCGGTTTGACTTTCGTTCAACGTCATTCATTTCACTCTAGTGAACTGCATCCATGTTAGCACATCACTTTGATGTAGTAATTTCACAGTCGGGATACACACCAGTTCGAAGACTCGTTCTCGCCACCTACAGTGCAATTCGGCCAGGTATACATCCGCGCTAAAATCTCAAAGTGAAAGTCATCATAGCTTGTGTAGAATAGACCCAGATGTCATTTCAACTTTGAGAATAGATTAACTGCGATATTTTTTTATCACCCTATAAAAGTCTCGCATTAATGCAGCACTTTAATGGCCATAACGGCCCACCACTACTCAAAACATTGTTCAATTCTGAGTGTGCCTTGCACAGGTAAGTGGGCTTGACAAACCACTATTCTATTCACTATTATAGAAACACTATTCTCTCTATTAAAAAAAACCTCCTCACTTTAGCACTTAATTCTCTGAGCAACAACAGTTGCTTTGTATAGCACTTTTTTTTGTGTATTTGGTGTTGAGTTACTGAATACCTCCTCAATTGTATGTCACTTTGGACAAAAGTGTCTTCTAAAAGACTAAATTTAAATGTAATAAGGTTGCATGCCATTTGTGAATTGGGCTATATTGTTTGAGTGCTCGCACACTGTACACAGTTTAGTTGCTTCTAAATTAATGTACTAATGCACGAGTCCAGGGGTTCTCAAACTGCGGTACAAGTACCACTAGTGGTACGCAGGCTTCTCTCTAGTGGTACACGGAAAAACCACTGGATAATAAAAGAATAAAATGAACACACTTTTAATCCTTTAACACGAATGATAACACTGAGACTCGTGTGTTTTGATAACATTGGCTGTTCCCTGAAGCGTATGATTACACCGGTCTGCTTAAAATGTTTACTTTAGTGCATCGCGTCATCATTGGTAAAAATCAGTCCACTTGGTGCAGAGCTAGAGGAAGAGGTGCATGGCGCTTGCGAAGCAGATGAATAGCATAGAAGCCCAAGGGAATACAATTGGCCCCACCAATATCCACCAGTTACTAAAATGTCCCTACCAATAATTTAATCGACCTCAAAATAAAATAATGCTCCATCAACCTTTGTAACCTACGCATGCACAAAGTCAAGTTCGCTATGATTTTAACGTAATACTATTAACCAAAAAATATACATTTGATTTTGGCCTTCATGATTATGAAAAACAATATTCTGGATAAAACAGGTTATTTGTGTCACGCACCTCTCTAAGTTTTCTCTACATAAATGCCTCCTCAAAGATCGACTGCAGTAAAGTCATGCAAATTGACTTGCTGCAGCATGGGACATGTATTATTTGTATTATTAAGTGTTTATTTTTTATTATGAGGAACTTTAATAATGTTTTTAAAAGCGCAGATTTGTGCTGTTCAATGCATGTGCTCCAGGGATGTTTGTCCCCTACAAAGTCAAGAGCAAATCTATGCTTTTGGAGAAGCACTTCTGCAGACCAGTCCTGTTGTTACTGCAAATTTGGGGATTTCCCCATGCTGCATCATTGGTAAAATAATTATAACAAATGTGTTAAAAAGTTTGCTCGTAGTTGTGTAAAATATTGTGTGTGTTCCATATATAAAGTTATTTGTTTTGTAAAGCAGCGGGGCTTTCGGTTTAAGTTGTTAGCTCCAATTTAAGCTAATGATTTTGGATGTGATTCAAATGGTGCGAGACACAGAACTATACTCAGCCTTCAATGTTTTTGTTCTGTTATTTCACTTTAAAGGCAATGCAAAGACCCTATTTTTTGCCCTAAGAGTGTATTTACTGAGCATACACATAGGAGCTTGAAAAAAAATGCTCATTTTAGAAGAAAATTTCAGAGGTTTTGGCATTTGAACTCTTTAAATGTGTATATATATATATATATAAAACTTATAAAACTTCTTTCCGCTGTGGCGACCCCAGATTAATAAAGAGACTAAGCCTAAAAGAAAATGAAATTACTTACTTTAACTCAATCTTAACATAACATCGATCAACATAGAATGAAAACAAGCACCAACAACACTGGCATGGCTCCTCAGCGGCAGCTGCACAAGACACTCAGACCCTCATCAGGACAGCAAGAGACATAGAGATTCTCAGCTTTGTTTGAAAACAAAGAGCCACACGCACATTCAGCTTCCCATTATAAAGCTGACAATGCTGGATTAGCCACAGGTGCAAGGCAGAGTTAGCCTCAAAGAAAGAGACATAATAATTAATGTCAAGAAAACACACAGTTGAAGTCAGAATTTTTAGCCCCTCTAAATTATTAGACCCATTATATGATAATGATAATAATAATAGCTGGACCATAACAAATTAAACACACAAACAAATATTCAGTAGCATTCAAGCTTTGCCCCGTAAACTGTGTAAATAAGATGGCTTTATTACTAAAATATGTATTTATATTTGTTACTAATGAGGTGATAACTTCACTGATTTTGTGAAACTCACATCTTCAATACATAAAGAATAAAAATCTGAAATATGATCAGAAGATCAGACTTGTGCATACAGATTATGTAAATCAAGTGTAAAAACTATTAAAGGATTAGCTAATCCAAAAGATCTCAATTCATCTCCTTTAATATTTTAAATTCAAGTTCTCTCATACTCCATGGACAATAACAGTTCAAAGTCCAGTAAAGAAACCGAAAACATGTCAAAACATGTCGCAAAAAAAAAAAAACTGTAAAATGACTTTGTTCATGTAGGTCTTCCACATCTAATTGACAGTTCCATTGTGTGTGTTTGTTTGTGTGCAGGTGCCCATCTGGTGGAGGTGTCAGACTGGCCTGAGGCGGATCTGCAGCTCGGACAGGTCTCTGGTCTGGCTCTCAACTCTAACGGTGACCTGGTCATTTTCCACCGAGGCGATCACATTTGGGGAATTGAGTACGTTCTGGAATTTACACACATTACAAATATTCAAGCATTCTTCAACCAAAGGCGCTGAGAGAAAATATACACAGTACTGGTACATAGAAATATAATCATGAATACTGACCTTTTTAGTGATTGTTCTTCCCAAATTAAACCAATAAAACTATTTAATAATAAAACTATTAAATAGCTAATTAAGCTATTAAAAAAAACTTAGCTGTTGTGCTTTAAAGGAAAACCTGGGTATCAAGACATGTATGTCCTAATATAATGTAAATGATGCCTCTTTGTGAAATAGGTGGTTCATGGTCTTATAATCTGCATTTATTTTTACCTAATTATCCCAGCGACTCCCATATGAATCATCCAGTCATTAATTTGTTTCCAAACCCCTCCTTAGCGCGAAGCTAATCTGCGCTGATTGGACCGATGACAGTCTGTTGCGATTGGTCGACACTGACTGCCTTATGCGACAGACAAGAAGTCTGAAGTAGTCACAGTGCATGCACGCTCGATAGTGTAAGGCGTGGAGTTTAGCTGCCAGTGGATGAATGTAAACACAGACAATAACTTGAAAATACAGACAACTAACTATTTTATTGAGCAAAAACTCCCAAGAACTGGCGAGGAGATCTCCTCGCTTGTCACATTCTGCTCTTTTCACAGACACACACACACATTGCCCTCGTCCTCGCGCACACGTCCACACACACACACATAACCCTCCTCCAGACGACATCGCGCACACAAACACACATAACCCTCCTCCGGACGACAACACACATGCACAGACACACACACACACATATTACCCTCCTCCATGGGAACGTTAACAAAACGGCACACGTCGCGTTTTGCACGCGATATGAGAATATAGCGAATTAACCTAAAACAGTACACGCGGTTACAAGTAACAAATCACAACTAAATACATTTGCAAGCTAGAGCAAACGAGGCAACAACATTAATCGCACATACTTACACTTGAGAAATGGAGGAAGAAACTGATCCATGTCCTGACATGTCCGATCAGTAGTCTTTACTGATCCTTCCTTTAACAAACGAAGTATTCTTTGTAGCATGTAGTTTCCAGAAGTTTCCAGTAGTTTCCAACTGCTTATGCTGAGGTTTCATCTTTGGGTAGAGACTCAATAATATCCATCTGCAGTGTGACTTCAATCGACCGGCATGTTTGTGTGTGTGTTTGTGTGTGTGTGTGTGTATGTGTGTTTGTGTTAGAGGGCGGGGCCGCAGGTTTCAAATCTCCCGGGTTTGCGCGTTCACGTGAATAATTTGGTTTCGTTAGTACGTCATGGCGAAACACCTAATGACTCGTTATCAAGACGACTCGTTTGAAGCACTATGAGTCGACTCTTTTATAGATGAATCAATAGTTTTAAACACTGTACACGTACAGATTTAAGCCTTAGCTGGATATTTCACTTCACTTAGAGCTGTGTTACACACTACATGAAAGGTCATTTTAAAAAACCTATAATAGGGGCTCTTTAAAAGATTTAATTCATTAGGTAATACAATTAAAGTATTTTTTGCTATTTATTTCTGAATATTATAAAATAAATTAGGAAATTACCTAAATACCTTTGATCAACAACCCTCAATCAAGTTTTGTTTTTGGCCCTTCTTAAGAAAAGCACCTCTTAGTGAATGTTTTGATGAAAGCACTTTAGGTGTGTGGTTTATTTTTAGGTGCACTGTTCCACTGAAGTTGTGAATGTTGCAATATGTGGTTATAATCAAGTCAAATTGAATCTGCAGCTCCTTTAATATGAACGCCATCTACCAGCTGAGGGATCAAGGCCCGATTCAACAATCCACAATCCTTCTGGTGGATTCAGTCAAAGGAAAAGTGCTCAAAGCTTCAGGAAAAAACATGTAAGTTAATGTTTTTGTTTTTGCATGTGGAGTAATGCAGTTGTTTCTGTCCCTAATTCTACGCATTTGTTATTAAATCAAATGTTTGTTTGTTTAAAACAGGTTTTATTTGCCACATGGAATAACTACTGATCATGACGATAATTACTGGGTGACCGATGTAGCACTTCATCAGGTGAAGACACGCACTTTTTAGCTGAATTAAGTTATTGGAGGTGTTTGAAATCATATACTCTTGTTCACTGTTGCCTAAATAAATCCATTTATTTGTCCGCTTAAAGCAGTGAATGAAATATGAGTGTGCTGGAAGTGCTGTTGCTTTTACATTGTTTTCAATGTAATACACTGAAACATAGCAAGCTTGACGCTCAGGCAGTAATAAAAATATTGATCTGATATTTATAAACCTGAATTAAACTAGTCAATTTTAAAATGAATTCATGGCTGTTGGATAATATTCTGGATGCAACTTTAGAAAATGGATGATGGCTGATTCAGCTTCGGATGCCATCTTCTGGAGAGACGTGGGAATTACTGTATATTAAACAGCCCTCAAAGTGCATTAAGGGTATCCTGTAGCCGTTAAGTGGACATTATTGAGGTCAGGGTGTCAGATGTCACAAAAAGACTTAAAATGTCTTAAATGTCTAAAAATGCAGGCCTTAAAAAGTCTTAAATTTTCTGATATGTGGCATTGTGTGTCTTTTAAACAGGTCTTAATTTTTCTTTGTCCATGTAAAGCTTCCCAATAGCCACAACAACCCTTAATCCATCTAAAAAACAAAACCAAAATACGTTTAACAAGAGTAAAATTGATGAACTCTATTTGCTAATATGGTTTGATTATCTTCTTTACATCTTTACAGTGACATTTGTTTAAAAGTTCTCCATGTATTTATGCATAAATGTTGATGGTGAATAAATTATTTTAAATAAAATATTTTTTTACACAGTCGGAGTTTCTGTTTAACGGAGAGAAGATTTTTTTCAACACAGTTCTAAACATAATAGTTTTAATAACTCATTTTTTAATAACTGATTTATTTTATCTTTTCCATGATGACAGTAAATAATATTTGACTAGACATTTTTCAAGACACTTCCATACAGCTTAAAGTAACATTTAAAGGCTTAACTAGGTTAATTAGGTTAGCTAGGCAGGTTAGGGTAATTAGGCAATTTATTTTATTACGATGGTGTGTTCAGTAGACTATCGGGGAAAAATAGCTTAAAGGGGCTAATAATTTTTACCTTAAAATGTAAAAAAAAAATTAAAAACTGCTTTTATTCTAGCCAAAATAAAACAAATAAGACTTTCTCCAGAAGAAAAAATATTTTCAGACATACTGTGAAAATTTCCTTGCACTGTTAAACATAATTTGAGAAATATTTAAAAAATAAAAAATTCAAAGGGGGGCTAATAATTCTGACTTGAACTTATATATTTAATATTTTGAGAGATTTAAAGCAAGAATAGTGATTAAAATACTGAGAATAAAACAGTAAACTATGTTCTATGAATATTTCGACATTAATACAGCATTCAGCAGCATTATTTCTGAATTTTCTCCCAGCTTTCAAAATGTCATTTGTTTTAAACATTTTTTGAAACTAAAATGTGTATATAAATATATAATAAACATAACTGACTATGTTTTGACACATTATTTAAAATATGTGGCTAAGAAATGGCCAAATTTCAATTTTAATAGGGAAAGTAAAAAAAAAAGAATCCACCGGCCATTTAAAAAAATCCTTAGTGTTTTGCCCTGTAAAAGTCTAAAATCTTAAAAAGGTCTAAAAAGTTTTAAATTTGGTGAAACCTGTAGAAACTTTGGAGGTACATTATGGGTTTGAATTAGTGTACAAATATGTATAATTCACGATGGTTTCAGCTCTTTTATTTAAGCAATAATAACTGACATACTTGCTCCTGCAAGTATAATAAAGTTGGTTTTCTCTCAAAATAAATTTATTTTATTTGAGTCTATCAAAAAAAAAAAAAAAAAAAAAAAAAATATATATATATATATATATATATATATATATATATATATATATATATATATATATGCACACAATTGAATAATTATTAGCCCTTCAGAGGCATAACTAGGTTAATTGGGCAAGTTAATTAGGCAAATCATTGTACAACAGTGGTTTGTTCTGTAGACAATGAGAAAAATATTGCGTAAGAGGGCTAATAATATTGATCTTAAAATGGTTTTAAAAGAAAATAAAAAAACTTCTTTCATTTTTAGCCAAAATAAAACAAATTAGAATTTTACCAGAAGAAAAAATATTATAGGAAATACTGTGAAACATTTCCTTGCTCGGTTGAACATTTTTGGGGAAATATTTGAGGGAAAAAAAATTCACAGGAGTGCTAATCATTTTGACTTTAACTGTGTATATTTGAGTTTAAATATACATAATAAATATACATGGTACACACAAAATTGTCAACACAAACATTTATTTTGTAATGATTAGTTGTGATTGATCATTTAACAGCACTCGTTTCTCCATATGTAGGTATTCAAACTGAGCGGCAACGGCAAAGATCAGCAGCTTCTGGTCTTGGGAGAAGCTTTTGAACCAGGAAGTGACAAGAAGCATTTCTGCCAGCCTACAGATGTGGCCGTAGACCCTGTTACTGGAAACGTCTATGTTTCAGATGGCTATTGCAATTCCAGGATCCTTCAGTTCTCACCTGAGGGCAAATACATTTCACACTGGGGAGCAGGTACACATTGGATGCTCGCTTTCATATTCAAAAAGAATGTGTGGAAAGTTCTGTCAGACTCTGTGTAACAAGTATATATGATCATGCTCCACAAAACCAGTCATAAGTGTCAATTCTTTTAAAACTAAAACGTAAATATAGCCTGAAAGCTGAATAAATATGCTTTTCATTGATGTATGGGTTGTAAGGATTGGAGAATATCTGTTTGAGATATGACTACAGTATGTGTTATCTGGAATGTGAGGGTTAAAAAGTCTAAATATTGAGCATATCGCCTCTAACTGTATGTTACAACCTCTTTGATGTTAGTCCACAGAAGTGTCCAAACTCGGTCCTGGAGGGCCGGTGTCCTGCAGAGTTTAGCTCCAACTTGCTTTAACACACCTGCCAAGAAGTTTATATTATATAGGAAGAGGTTGATTAGCTGGTACAGGTGTGTTTGATTAGGGTTGGAGCTAAACTCTCTAGGACAGTTTGGACACCCCCGGTAGGACACCCCCTGGTTTACCTGGGGTAAAAGGAATAACATTTAAAAGGTGTGGTAATTTCACAATTTGATGGTGTAAGCAAAAGACACTGACAACAGAACTGCCAACAAATGTGATTTAATGTAGAAGTGGAAACCAGAATAATGCCCAAATAGACATACAAAAAAGAGAAATATTTACAATAATAAAAAGGATGTAATAAAGTAGCAATTTCAAACAAAGTATCAATCAAAAAATTGTTCAACTCAGGAGTAAGGGGATGATAGTAAAGCCAAACAAAAGAAAGAAATATAACAAAACAGTTCAAACTCATAAATAACACCTTACCTCTCTAGAAACAGATGCAAATCAAAGAAAAGAAAAGGTCTTCAGCATGTAGAATACTGTAAAATAGAATAAAATAAATAAAAAGATGGCGTTCACCTCTTACCTGATGTCTTTATCAACACATTTCCTACGTGTTTGCGGAATGGAAGTCGTACGACATCTTGCCTATCCACCTTACTCTGAGAAAAGAGTGAACTTGAGGAGGTATAGCTCAATATAGACAGGAAGGAGTTGGCCACAAAATAACAAACAAATCAAACGAAATGAAAATGTACAAAGTTCTCAAAAAGTAATGCAAAACAATTTTACCCAAACGAAAGTTAAGCAAAAACTACAAAAATAAAAGGAAAGATCAAAGGAAAAGTGCGCTCTCCTCCGCTCTTCCTGGCGTCCTTTTCATATGGACGGGTTTCCTGACCAATCAGCTGTCATGAAGGAGGACCTAACAGAATTGACAGGCATGAAGAAAGATAGAGAGAGAAAGAGAAAGAACGAAAGACAAAAATACCACTAATATACGGCTACAGCCGTAACATGAAATACATATTAATAATCAAAACTTTGATCTTTAATCAAACTTGGACTTTGATCTTTACTTAATATTTTTTTTGGAATCAAAGCAAAATCAATTATTTTGGCCCTTACAATGATGTATTTTTGTCTGTTTCTAAAAAAAACAGCAGGGAAAATAAGTATCGAACACATCCATTTTTCTCAGAAAACATATTTCTAAAGGTGCTGTTGACTTAAAAATTTGCCCAGATGTTGGCAGTGACGCAGTAGGTAGTGCTGTCGCCTCACAGCAAGAAGGTTGCTGGGTCGCTGGTTCGAACCTCGGCTCAGTTGGCGTTTCTGTGTGGAGTTTGCATGTTCTCCCTGCCTTCGCGTGGGTTTCCTCCGGGTGCTCTGGTTTCCCAAACAGTCCAAAGACATGTGGTACAGGTGAATTGGGTAGGCTAAATTGTCCGTAGTGTAAGTGTGTGTGTGAATGTGTATGTGGATGTTTCCCAAAGAAGGGTTGCGGCTGGAAGGGCATCCGCTGCGTAAAAAAAAAAAAACTTGCTGGATAAGTTGGTGGTTCATTCCGCTGTGGCGACCCCGGTTTAATAAAGGGACTAAGCCGACAAGAAAATTAATGAATGAATGAACAATAAAATGATTTGACGCGGTGAAAAAGTATTGAACACATGAAGAAAGGGAGGTGTGGTAAGGCAGTGAAAGCCCAGACAGCAGCTGAAATCTCTCAGTTGTTCTTCAGCAACCCTCTGTCCTTCTTCTGTGTAAATTAATATCAGCAGCTTCAGTCCAACATCTATATTATCAGGATGATGAAGATGAAACCAGGGTGGACATTTCAGCAAGACCATGATTCAAGACACAGCCAAGGAAACTCTCAAATGCTTTCAGAGAAAGAAAATCAAGCTGTAGAATGGCCCAGCCAATCATCTGACCTGAATCCAATAGAAAATACTAATTAAAGCTCAGATTTGATGGATGAGACCCACTAAACCATCAAGATTTTTACACTCTGTTGAAGTCAAAATCACATCTGAGCAATTCATTTGACTTCATTCTCTATATGAAAGGCGTCTTTAAGCTGCCATCACTAAAACGCCTTTTGTATAAAGTATTAAACACATTTCAGTAGTTCAGTACTTTCTCCTCGTGTCATTTCATTGTTATTAAACGTAACTTATTTTTCGGATTTTATTTGTTTTGTTTCATTTTTATGTCCGTATTGTTTGGGTTTTTACCAAAATCTCAATTCCATGTCAAAAGCTCCTTTAGAAATATTATTCTCATGTAAAATCATGACGTGTTCAATACTTATTTTCCCTGCTGTATACGTGTGCAACATACTGTAAGGCTGGTTTGTGGTCCAGGGTCACATATAATACTTTAACAATGACCAGTTCTTTGATGTGTACTGTAAACAGTTAAGTAAGTTTCAGCTTTCATTTCTGATTAATAATCATTCTTTTTGTTGGCAAAGGCTCCTCGGACAGGAAGCGACGTGTCCCGTTCCGGATCCCGCACAGCCTGACATTCCTGCCGGATAAACGGGAGTTGTGTGTGGCGGATCGAGACAATGGGCGGATCCAGTGCTTCATGGCAGATACTGGCGAGTTTGTGAAGGAGATCAAGAAAGACGTGTTTGGAGGAGAAGTGTTCGCCATTGCATACTCACCTGCTCAAGGTGAGCATGAGGAGAGAAGGATGCGTGTTTGTGAGATCTTGTACTGATTATGCATTGCAAGTTGAAATTTCATGTTGAGATTAGACTTATGCCGAGTTCTGACTGCATGATTTTCAAAGTAGTCGTGTCACAGATGAGAGGAAAGCTAGGTTGCTGTCGGAAGTGGTGTTATTGAGGCTAGCAGGGTGCCCCCAACCTGCGGTCTGAGTGGGTCCTAATGCCCCAGTATAGTGACAGGGACTCTATACTGCTCAGTGAGCGCCGTCTTTCGGATGAGACGTTCAATCAAGGTCCTGACTCTCTGTGGTCCTTTAAAATCCCAGGATGTCCTTTGAAAAAGAGTAGGGGTTTAACCCCGGCATCCTGGCCAACTTTGCCCATTGGCCTTTGTCCATCATGGCCTCCTAACCATCCCCATATTATAATTGGCTTCGTCACTCTCTCTCCTCTCCACCAATCAGCTGGTGTGTGGTGTGTGGTGTCATCCAGGTGGATGCTGCACACTGGTGGTGGATGAGGAGATTCCTCCCCATTGTGTAAAGCGCTTTGAGTGCCCAGAAAAGCGCTATAGAAATGTAAACAAGAATTAATATTATTATTAATATTATTATTATTAGATGTTTTCACACTTCATGACTTTGTGGAGTAGCGTTTCGTTGGTGCTGTGTTTACACTGCAAGATGGATTGGCAACCGGGGGTTTCACATTACATGACTTTACAATAGGAAGAATCGCCGACAACTTCGTCCAAACTAAGTCTCACAACCAAAAACAGATAGTAGCCTATATCTTTTGTTATTAACTACATAATGAGAAAGAAGCCTTTAATAGGCTAGAAATGTACATACAGTTGAAACCAGAAGTTTACATACACTGTATAAAAAGGCACACAACCATTTAAAAAAAAAAAAAAAGTCAGATGTTAATGTGACTAAACTTTTTCTCTTTTAGGTAAGTTAGAATTATCACATTAGTTTCTGTTATGCTTAATAGCAGAATAATGAGAGAGATGTTTTGAGAAATTGTTATAACTTTTCTTGAAAGTCAAGTTTACATACAATAAGATTATTATGCCTCTGAAACAGCTCAGATGATGGTGTCAAGGTTTTGGAAGTTTCTGATTGGCTAATTGACAATAATGGAGTGAATTGGACGCACTACTGTAGAATAGTATTTAAGGAAAACCTCAAACACACTGCTTCCCTGTGAGACAACATTGGAAAGCCAGAATCAACAACAAAAGCCAGATTACAGTTAGCTAAATTACACTGGGAATAAGAATAATTTTTGGAGACATGTCCTGTGGTCTGATGGAACTAAGATTGAACTGTTTGGCCATAATGACCAGTGTTACATTTGGAGTACAAAGGAGAAATTACAGAGCGGCAATTCACTTCAGTTCATCTTTATTTGTAAAGCGCTTTTACAATATAGATTGTGTCAAAGCAGCATCACATAGAAGATTATAGTAAATTGAAACAGTGTCACTTCAGTTTTCAGTGTTAGTTCAGTTTAGTTCAGTTCAGTGTGGTTTAATATTCACTGCTGAGAGTCCAAACACTGAAGAGCAAATCTATCCATGCGCAGCTCCACGGGTCCCGAACCATGCAAGCCAGTGACGACAGCAGCGAGGAAAAAGCTTCTCCAATTGGCGAAAGTGAAGAATTAAAAAACCACAAGAGAAACCAGGCTTAGTTTGGCACGACCATTTCTCCTGTAGCTAAACGTCTCGTGCAGAGCTGCAGTCTAGGCGCCGGAGGCTGAAGAGCGCTTGGACGTCCATCATGGAGAAGTTGCAGGTGGGAGAGGTCACCAGCTAGTGTACAGGCTGGCCCTTCAGGATCAATGCGAGGACTCGTCTGTCACTGGCATCTTACAAGGATCAATCTCATTCTCTCCACTCCTCCATAACCACCACAGCAGCTGCTTAGAATACGGCCTGGTCCAGGATTATGGATAATGGAAAAATAAAAAAGACTAACATAAGCGCAGATGCTGTTCAAATATAATGTCTTTAGGGAAGTGTTCCTGGCTCCAGCTGAACTAACTAATGCAGACTAACAATCCTTGGAAATGTGGATTCATAGTGTGTTTAAACATTCATTCATTCATTTTCTTGTCGGCTTAGTGCATTTATTAATCTGGGGTTGCCACAGCGGAATGAACAGCCAACTTATCCAGCAAGTTTTTACGCAGCGTATGCCCTTCCAGCCGCAACCCATCTTTGGGGAACATCCTCAAACACTCACTCACTCACCCACACTCATACACTACAGACAATTTAGCCTACCCAATTCACCTGTACCGCATGTATGTGGGGGAAACCGGAGCACTGGGAGGTAACCCATGCAAACGCAGGGAGAACATGCAAACTCTGAGCCAGAAACGGCAACTGAGCCGAAGATCGACCCAGCAACCCTCTTGCTGTGAGGCAACAGCACTACCTACTGCGCCACTGCTTCGCCCTGTGTTTAAACAAGAGCTATTAAATATCAATGCAAAGATGAAGTGCTATAAGTGAAAATAGAAGTTATTTGAACAAACAAGTAAAGCATATAAGTATTTCTAACAAAATGTGTATTCATCTTTCTACTGTTATTTCTTCAGGTGGCCTACTCTACGCTGTGAACGGAGAACCTCCATACGGTCAGGCTGCACCTCTTCAGGGGTTTGTCATCAATTACTCAAGCAAGGAAATCCTGGATTCCTTCAGTCCAGACACACAGGTACAGATTGCAGCACATTCGGTACATACAATGTGCACACTCAGCTGAGCATAAGATTTGCTCAAAACAATCAAGAGGAGCTGTGATGTAACTGAGAGTTGTTTATTAGTTGGTGTACATGTTGCACATGTACAGTAAAGGCCTCGGTTTCTTCATACTCTACATATAGTGATGTCTTTAATATGTGGCCAACTACTACTGTACATGCTTTAGGATGCATGTTCATTCCCATAGGCAGATATCTTTACTTGTTATGTATTGATTTTGTATTTTAGTGTCTGTTGAAATCCTTGATTCTGATTGGCTGGAAGGTGTGCAATAAAATTGTTTAATGCGCAAGTCAGTTTCGATCGTCGCTCCAAATAAATCAAACTGTACTAGTAAACATAGTAACTTAGGTGACAGATGATGTAGACTTTATTTGTCTCTGTAATCTGGAGAACACAGATGTGTGTGTTTCACCAGGGAGCTGATTAAGACCAGCCAACTCACAAATATGGTTACATTCATTCATTCATTTTCTTGTCGGCTTAGTCCCTTTATTAATCCGGGGTCGCCACAGCGGAATGAACCGCCAACTTATCCAGCAAGTTTTTACGCAGCGGATGCCCTTCCAGCCGCAACCCATCTCTGGGAAACATCCACACACACACACACACATTCACACACATACTCATACACTACGGACAATTTAGCCTACCCAATTCACCTGTACCGCATGTCTTTGGACTGTGGGGGAAACCGGAGCACCCGGAGGAAACCCACGCGAAGGCAGGGAGAACATGCAAACTCCACACAGAAACGACGACTGAGCC
The DNA here is from genome assembly GCF_049306965.1 of Danio rerio. Lineage (NCBI taxonomy): Eukaryota > Metazoa > Chordata > Actinopteri > Cypriniformes > Danionidae > Danio > Danio rerio. The sequence continues at coordinate 6,252,302 of NC_133185.1, forward strand.
GAGGTTCGAACCAGCGACCTTCTTGCTGTGAGGAGACAGCGCCACTGCCTCGCCCCAAATATGGTTACAAATATTTATAAAAAGCTAGCACATGTGACTATGAGCTATTAGAAATACCTGTGTCATTTATTCTCGCACAGAATCTCTCTCTTGACTGATTCAAAGCAGGTAGATCTAGCATGTTGAAACTAATGAAAATTTGATCAAATATTGTCTTGTTAAGACTCAGAGTAATACTTGTATATACCTTGACTATGGAATAATCAACAGTTTGCTGTGCTTTAAAGGATTTTTAATGCATGTCGCAAAGGCAAAGATCCGCCTGACATGAATCAAAGCTCCTCCTTACTTATTCTAGTGTCAGTTGAAATTCTTGACTGGCCGGAGGGTTGTGCAATAAAGTTGTTTAATGCAGATGTAGTTCCAGTCAGTTGTGATCATAGTTCTCAATGAATGTGATTCCCTCCAAAATGAACAGTAACCACACACTGTAGTTAGTGGCAGTTGCGGGAGCATTCATTCATTTGTGCAATCTTGAAGATACCTTCACTTCACGTCGGGTGGTTATTTTTGTCTCTGCGTCTTGTATATGTATTGTCAATATATAGTTTTGGCATCGATATCACAATGTGATTTCAATAAACAATTGAAAATAGATGAGGGATGACGCAGTGGCGCAGTAGGTAGTGCTGTCGCCTCACAGCAAGAAGGTCGCTGGGTCACTTAGCTCGGCTCAGTTGGCGTTTCTGAGTGGAGTTTGCATGTTCTCCCTAAGTTCGCATGGGTTTCCTCCTGGTGCTCCGGTGTCCCCCACAGTCCAAAGAAATGCGGTACAGGTGAATTGGGTAGGCTAAATTGTCAGTAGTGTATAAGTGTGTATGAATGAGTGTGTGTATGCAGGGCCGGCGCGTCCATAGAAGCGACCTAGGCGGCCGCCTAGGGCGGCAGAATAGAGAGGGCGGCATCCGAACACCTCCCGCACCACCCGCGAACGCAGTTATACCCGCCCCTAGGGCGGCAGAGAGGGCGGCATCCGAACACCTCGCGCACCACCTGTGTCCACACTCCGCAGTTATATCTGCGCCTAGAGCGGCAGAATAGAGAGGGCGACATCCGAACACTTCCCGAACTACCCGCTTCCGCAGTTATACCCGCACCTAGGGCAGCAGAGAGGGCGACATCCGAATACCTCGCGCACCACCTGCGTCCACAGTTATATCCGCGCCAAGGGCGGCAGAATAGAGAGGGCGACATCCAAACATCTCCCGCACCACCCGCGTCCCCAGTTATACCCGTGCCTAGGGCGGCAGAATAGGGTTCTTCACTTTGATAACCGGTCATTTTCGTTTTCACTTTCGGTTTGAGGGCGGCGTGATCGTCCTTTGCCTAGAGCGGCAGTTCAGCTTGCTCCGGCCCTGTGTGTATGTTTCCCAGAGATGAGTTGCAGCTGGAAGGGCATCTGCCGCATAAAATGTGTATTAATTCATTAATTCATTTTCTTTTCGGCTTAGTTCATTTATTAATCTGGGGATTGCCACAGTGGAATGAACCACCAACTTATCCAGCATATGTTTTACACAGCGGATGCCCTTCCAGCTGCAACCCAACACCAGGAAACACCCATACACTCTCACATTCAAACGGGGAGAACATGCAAACTCCACACAGACATGCCAACTGACCCAGCCAGGCTTGAACCAGCGACCTTTTTGCTGTGAGGCAATCGTGCTAACCACTGCGCCACCATGCTGCCCAAAGTATTATCATAACAGAGGGAAACTTTGTTGAATTTACCCAAACAAGTTTAATTTAGTAATGTCCAACTTCATGTTTTTAAGGTAAGGGGTTTTAAACAATTTATTTGGGCTAAATTAAAACAAATTTAGTAAATCCAAGGAATGATCTTTTAATCAGTATTTTCACTTATTTTAATTGTTTCTTTGCTCTGTTGTAAATATTCTTGCCTGCAATTTTTTATTTTTTCTACATAATTCACACCCTTACGAAAACACCCCAATCAATCAAATAAATGATCCAAATTATCTGGTCAAATTATATTTACATCTCTATCTATATCACAGGAAAACAAAACCAATATGTTGTATATTTCCAATATTGTGCAGCCCTAAGGTCTTGCATTTAATATCCTTTAGTACACAGCAAACCATTGATAATGCTTTAGTTGGATAATTTTCTCAACCCTTACTGTATGATCATGTTGAACACGTTGTCTTATTACAGATCTGTTTCCTCATTTTCTTTCTTGTTCTGATGTTTTTCAGGTATTTAAGTTACCACATGACATTGTTGTGACAGCAGATGGGACTGTGTTTGTTGGAGACGCAGCAGCAGATTCTGTAATGAAGTTCATTCAGTCTGCAAGTAAGTTATGATATATAAATGAAAAATTAATCATGATTAATCGCATCCAAAAAAATGGTGTATGTTTATTATGTATTATTAAATAAACATCCATGAATTTGAGAAATGTTTACTTGTATTTAGATATAAAATATAAAAAATATCTAAGTAACAAAAATGTTTTGTATAGTTGTTTCCATGTATTTATGTGTATATGAATGTGTATATGTGATGCACATACATTATGTCAAAACAAGCCTTTATTTTGGATGCAATTAATCGCAAATAATCTTTGCCCAGCACTAGTTAATATAAAAAAATTTGGATATTTCAGTGTCTTTGAAAATATAAACTGTAAACAAGATATTTGTTTATTAAAAATAAACAATTTTGTTTTGTCTTACCCTGTAAAAATAAATTAAAATTAATAATATTGCTGATCTAAATTTTTAACTTTATAAGTCATTTCAAGTAAAAGACTGACTTCTACACTCACCGGCTATTTTATTAGGTACGCCTGTCCAACTGCTCATTAATACAAATTTCTAATCAGCCAATCACATGGCAGGACTTTGAACATGGCATGGTTGTTTCAGAAGCTGCTGATCTACTGGAATATTCATGCACAACCATTGCTAGGGTTTATAGAGAATGGTCAGAAAAGGAGAAAATATCCAGGCAATTCTGTGGGCGCAAATGCCTTGTTGATGCCAACGTTGATTTCTTCTGTGACATTCGAATGGTTTAGAGTTCACTGTACTCAAATGGCCTCCACAGTCACCAGATCTCAATCTAATAGAGCACCTTTGGCATGTGGTAGATGGGAGATTCACATCATGGATGTGCAGCCGACAAATCTGCAGCATCTGCGTGATGCTATCATGTCAATATGGACCAAAATCTCTGAGGAATATTTCCAGTAACTTGTTGAATCTATGCCATGAAGGATTAAGGCAGTTCTAAAGGAAGAAGAGAGTCCCACCCAGTACTAGTGAGGTGTACCTAATAAAATGCCTGGTGAGTGTAGTTATTGTAATTAAACTGACGTATAGCTTTTTCAACAAACCTAATAAAATGAAGTTGAAACAGTGAAAACTTAATTCTACGTCAAACTAGCTTTTTAAAATGACTAGTGCATTTTCACTGTGTGTGTTTTTCTAAAAACAAATTGTCATTGTAGAGGCAGAACATCGCTCGGTTAAAAAGGGTGGAATCGAGGTCCAAGAAATCGAAGGTAAGTTATCTGGATTGTGTTCATTATTGCAGACAGTGCCAGTAACACCAGCAGCTGTACATAAACACTCTTGACTGAAGTGAGAAACGTTTACTGTTCCTCTGAATATCTCACTGATTATGAAGCATCCCACAGTTGTCCACAGTTAAAAAAAACCAGAACTACTGGTAAGAAATGAGAGAAGTAGTGACTGTAAAATCTGTACTGTGACTGTAATCTGCCTGAATTGAGTTGTATTTCCAGTATTTTCTTAGAAAATTTGCATAATGCATCTGTGGTTTGTGCTGACATGTCGAGAAGATGCAAAAAGCAAATCTTCTTTAGTCACACGGAAAAAATAAATAATCTTCAAAATCTCAGACATCATACTACCACAAACATTCATTTTAGCAGCACAGTTCAGCACAAAAGCAGCAGAAAGGAATAGCAAAGTTTTGGGGAATTATTTTTGTGTGGTGCCAACTACACAGATGTCCTTTAACTACCCTAGAGTTAAGACAGTTTAGTTTTACATTTTTTAATCCATTCGACCGACTTCAAAAAAGGGAAAAACTAAAATGTTTAAGTCTAGGGCAGTTGTAATATCTTTCCAAAAAAAAAAGTGGATTGTTCTTTTAACCAGTTAAACTCTGCGTACCCGGCACCGGGTCCGTGACGTCATCGACTTTCGCTTTAAGATTTAAAGGGCTACCATTGCACCAGACCCCCGTAAGTGGATTCGTTTTATAGTTTAGAATCTATATTTTATGCACATATACATCACTTTGGTTTTTATTCTACCATACCAAAAGTTATTTACACTTAAATACACAGTATTTTGGATACCCGAGCTGGGTATTGAACATTGGTTCATTTTCATATGGTTCATATATGACACATGTACAAGTTATAGCTCAAATGAAAGCTCTTGCCGGTAGTCATACGGTTTTAGCATTCTTTTTACTGAATTATATTCACATATCAAACAGTTGTCGAATGAATCGCGGTGTTTCCATGGCGCAGAAGTGAAAACAATACATTTATGATCAATAAGCAGCCCCAGATAGCACAGACAGGAGTCATCTCTTACCTTATGCTGTGCGCTTCAGGGCCATTCTCCTCTGTTTTTGAGGTGATGTGCATAAGTAATCCTTTTATATGTCTGACGTGGTTAAAACACAGTGAATAATGTTTGATCAAACAAAAGAATAGTGAAATATGAAAACAATGACCGCTCCCTGTGGCTTGTACAGCACCTCTCATCAGTTGGAATACAATAAATTTTGCATAGATTATGGTGGAGACATTTCTCTTTTGTCCTATGATTACAGACATGTGCAGGAACCACCAAAATTAATTACAGCACTCTAGACCACACAGAACCTAAAAGGTACACTTTCAAATTTGAGTTTATAAAAAAAATACAAAAAGCATCAAATTTTTTAGGGGTTTATATAACACACACACAACATATTTAGTTATTTTAAACACTTTCAGTAGTGTTTTATGAAAATTCAAAGGGTTTTCTTTAAAATGATACCACATTTTTTGCATTTACACCTCTGCATGTGGATTTAGGAAGCTTTTAAATTTGGGTAGGCAAAATTCAGACGGAAATCATAAAATAGCAGCAGAGTTTAACTGGTTAAAGATGAGTTACGTTTACAGAAAATTACACATCTTTTTTATGTGTTTACTTCACGGAGGTTGTAAAAAGAGCCTATATTCCTCTGGGTGCTTCGGTTTCCCCCACAGTCCAAAGACATGCGCTATATGTGAATTGAATAAACTAAACTGTCCAAATGTCGATGAGAGTGTATGGTTTTCCAGTACTAGGTTGCAGCTGGAAGGGCATCCACTGCGTAAAACATATGCTGGAATAGTTGGTGGTTCATTCCGCTGTGGCTGATAAATACAGTAACTAAGATGAATAAATGAAGATTGTCAAATTTTCATGAGAACTAAGCATCCCCCAAATCTATAGTCATCTAATATTCTCCTTCCTTTCATTTTAGAAACAGAAACGTTTGTGCAGGCCAAGCTGAAGCCGTTACCCAAGATTCCCCCTCATTATGTGGAGGCGGCTGTGCAGAAGATCCAAGAAGTGTCTCCGCATCAGCAGCCGCTGGCAGCTCCGAAAGAGAAAGAGCCTCCGCAGAGCGTGGCCAATCACAGCCCTGAGAGTGTGGCCAATAAGAGCCCTGAGAGCGTGGCCAATCAGAGCGCTCAGAATGTGTCTCCCGCCGTCATCACAAGCCTCCTGCTGGTCCCGCTGGTGAGCGTCATCGCCATCGGGGTCTTCATCCGCTGGAAGAAGAGCAGGATGTACAGCGGTAACTGCTTTTTTGTTTCTGTTCGTTCTCTTTCCTCTGTGTTGCTTTCTGCAGGACTGATTTTGATCTGTTTCTCCTTTTAAGATGATTGTCAGGTGAAGCTGGAGCCTTCAGGGTCAGCAGGAGGAATCTTGGGCAAAATCAGAGGTAAGAGAATAAAGGATTTTCCCAAAGTAGTTTAGATTAGAGATCTGCGCGGGACTAAATTTTGAATCCCGCTCCCGCCCGCACCCGCCAGGTTTTAGCCCGAACCCGATAGCTCCCGCTTATATTAAGCACTTGTTGTCCCGCTGCCCGACCCGCCCCGTTTTCTACCCGCCGCGCCCGATCCCGCTAAAGAGCGGGGGGAGAACAAAACCGAAAATCACTGAGCAGTATAGCAATATCATTGATATTATTAGCATCCAAAATAAAGATTACGTGGTGTTTATGTAGTATGTGTATATTTATTTTTTGTTTGTATATCTGCACAGTAAGTCTACTTACACACATTTATTTGAGAAAATGGTTATTTGCATTTATATATACGCTAATAAGTCTAATCCGATTCAATGATTTATGCTAAGCTAAAAGTGCTTCCCTCTGATTAAGAGTATAGTTTCTAGCCATATCAACCGAGAAAATAGCAACCTTTCATTTTACGCCAGTGTTTCTACATGATGTAACTACAGAAGAGTCAAGCTTTAAATAAGAAAAATATTCAAACTTGTTTCTGAGCTAGATGCTAGTGGTCTAATCCCCTTTAATGATTTACGCTAAGCTAGGGTAAAAGTGCTCCAGCCTAAATGAGAGTATAGTTATAGCCATATTGACCCAGAAAATAGCAACCTTTCATTTTTCGTTGGTCTTAGTACACGATGTAACTACAGAAGTGGAGCTTCAAATAGGATAAATATTTAAAAACTCATTTTAAAGCGGGATGCTAATGGTCTAATTTGTTTCAATGATTTCTGCTAAGCAATGCTAAAATTACTCTACCCTAAATGAGAATATAGTTCCTAGCCATATCAACCTAGAAAATGGCAGCCTTTCAGTTGACATCAGTCTAAGTACACGATGTGACCACAGTAAAGTCAAGCTTCAATTAGGAAAATATTAAAACTCGTTTTTGAGCGAGATATAAACAAACCACTCAATTCAATGATTTATGCTAAGCTAAATTAAAAGTGCTCCTGCATGAATGAGAGTATAGTTCCTATCCATATTGACCTAGAAATTACCAACCTGTCATTTTACACCAGTCGTAGAATTCAATGTCACTTCAAATAGGAAAAATATTAAACACTCATTTTTAAACGAGATGCTAATGGTCTAATCTGAATCAATGATTATTGCTAAGCTAGGCTAAAAGTGCTCCCGCCTGAATGAGGGCATAAATTCCTAGCCATATTGACCTAGAAATATATATATATATAATATAAAACTTGTTTTTGAGCTGGATGCTAATGGTCTAATCCGATTCAATGATTTATGCTAAGCTAAGCTAAATGAGAGTATAGTTCCTAGTCATATCGATCTACTGTAGAAAAGGCTATTTTCTAAATCAGTTTTCGCACACGATGTAACTACAGAAGTCAAGCTTTAAACAGGAAAAATATTTAAAACTACTTTAAAAGCGAAACGTTAATGATCTAATTCGTTTCAATGATTTATGCTTAGCAATGCTAAAATTACTCTACCCTAAATGAGAATATAGTTCCTAGCCATATCAACCTAGAAAATGGCAACCTTTCAGTTGACATCAGTCTAAGTACACGATGTGACCACAGTAAAGTCAAGCTTCAATTAGGAGAATATTAAAACTTGTTTTTGAGCGAGATATTAACGAACCACTCAATTCAATGATTTATGCTAAGCTAAATTAAAAGTGCTCCCGCATGAATGAGAGTATAGTTCCTATCCATATTGACCTAGAAATTACCAACCTGTCATTTTACACCAGTCGTAGTACTCGATGTCACTTCAAATAAGAAAAATATTTAAAACTCATTTTTGAACGAGATGCTAATGGTCTAATCTGAATCAATGATTATTGCTAAGCTAGGCTAAAAGTGCTCCCGCCTGAATGAGGGCATAAATCCTAGCCATATTGACCTAGAAATATATATATATAATATAATATAATATAAAAACTTGTTTTTGAGCTGGATGCTAATGGTCTAATCCGATTCAATGATTTATGCTAAGCTAAGCTAAATGAGAGTATAGTTCCTAGTCATTTCGACCTACTTTAGGAAAAGGCTATTTTCTACACCAGTCTTCGCACACGATGTAACTACAGAAGTCAAGCTTTAAACAGGAAAAATATTTAAAACTACTTTAAAAGCGAAATGCTAATGGTCTAATTCGATTCAATGATTTCTGCTAAGCAATGCTAAAATTAATCTACCCTAAATGAGAATATAGTTCCTAGCCATATCAACCTAGAAAATGGCAACCTTTCAGTTGACATCAGTCTAAGTACACGATGTGACCACAGTAAAGTCAAGCTTCAATTAGGAAAGTATTAAAACTTGTTTTTGAGCGAGATATTAACGAACCACTCAATTCAATGATTTATGCTAAGCTAAATTAAAAGTGCTCCTGCATGAATGAGAGTAAAGTTCCTATCCATATTGACCTAGAAATTACCAACCTTTCATTTTACACCAGTCGTAGTACTCGATGTCACTTCAAATAGGAAAAATATTAAACACTCATTTTTAAACGAGATGCTAATGGTCTAATCTGAATCAATGATTATTGCTAAGCTAGGCTAAAAGTGCTCCCGCCTGAATGAGGGCATAAATCCTAGCCATATTGACCTAGAAATTTATATATATAATATAATATAAAACTTGTTTTTGAGCTGGATGCTAATGGTCTAATCCGATTCAATGATTTATGCTAAGCTAAGCTAAATGAGAGTATAGTTCCTAGTCATATCGATCTACTGTAGAAAAGGCTATTTTCTAAATCAGTTTTCGCACACGATGTAACTACAGAAGTCAAGCTTTAAATAGGACGAATATTCAAAACTACTTTGAAAGCGAAATGCTAATGGTCTAATTCGATTCAATGATTTATGCTTAGCAATGCTAAAATTACTCTACCCTAAATGAGAATATAGTTCCTAGCCATATCAACCTAGAAAATGGCAACCTTTCAGTTGACATTAGTCTAAGTACACGATGTGACCACAGTAAAGTCAAGCTTCAATTAGGAGAATATTAAAACTTGTTTTTGAGCGAGATATTAACGAACCACTCAATTCAATGATTTATGCTAAGCTAAATTAAAAGTGCTCCTGCATGAATAAGAGTATAGTTCCTATCCATATTGACCTAGAAATTACCAACCTTTCATTTTACACCAGTCGTAGAATTCAATGTCACTTCAAATAGGAAAAATATTTAAAACTCATTTTTGAACGAGATGCTAAAGGTCTAATCCGAATCAATGATTTATGCTAAGCTAAGCTAAAAGTGTTCCGCCTAAATGAGAGTATAGTTCCTAGTCATATCGACCTACTGTAGAAAAGGCTATTTTCTAAATCAGTTTTCGCACACAATGTAACTACAAAAGTCAAGCTTTAAATAGGACGAATATTTAAAACTACTTTGAAAGCGAAACGTTAATGATCTAATTTGTTTCAATGATTTATGCTAAGCAATGCTAAAATTACTCTACCCTAAATGAGAATATAGTTCCTAGCCATATCAACCTAGAAAATGGCAACCTTTCAGTTGACATCAGTCTAAGTACACGATGTGACCACAGTAAAGTCAAGCTTCAATTAGGAGAATATTAAAACTTGTTTTTGAGCGAGATATTAACGAACCACTCAATTCAATGATTTATGCTAAGCTAAATTAAAAGTGCTCCCACATAAATGAGAGTATAGTTCCTATCCATATTGACCTAGAAATTACCAACCTGTCATTTTACACCAGTCGTAGTACTCGATGTCACTTCAAATAGGAAAAATATTTAAAACTCATTTTTAAACGAGATGCTAATGGTCTAATCCGAATCAATGATTATTGCTAAGCTAGGCTAAAAGTGCTCCCACCTGAATGAGGGCATAAATCCTAGCCATATTGACCTAGAAATATATATATATAATATAATATAAAAACTTGTTTTTGAGCTGGATGCTAATGGTCTAATCCGATTCAATGATTTATGCTAAGCTAAAAACGATTGACTAAATGTTTTAAAAATGTTACAGTTTACAGTTCCAGTTTCCCCTGTTGACGGTGTTTACCTCTCACTAGGCTTCTGTCTAATGCCTTTTCCTCATCCACAGGCAAAGCAGCAGGAAGCCTGAACCTGGGCAATTTCTTCGCCACTCACAAAGGCTACACTCGACATGGCTTCGACCGGCTGAGCACTGAGGGCAGCGACATGGAGAAAGACGACGAGGACGCCACCGACTCAGAGAACGAAGAGTACTCCGCTCCACCACCGCCAATCTCATCCTCCTAAACAAAAGAGCCCGTCCCTCCGCTTCGGTCACCTCTGTAATCGTTCGTATCGGCTGCTGAAACATTCGATCTCTAGTGTAAAACTGTCCTCCCCGAGACCCACGACTGCCACTTTAATTTATGCGTTTTTTTTAAAGGGACCACGCCGAGATGGTCATTTTAAGGAGAAAGATGATTATTTTTTAACAAGAGAGTAAAGGTAGATTTATTTATTGAGTTTTTACCTGCGACTTCGTTTCTTCCGATAACTTATCGATCCGATAGCAGTGCAATTAATATATATAAAGGATCCAGGCATTTCATGTCATAACATTTTCTGTATGTTTGTGCCTTTTCTGTATTTCGCCTTCTGCAGCACCTATATATATATATATTATTACAGACGTGCCACATATTTAAGAGCTGCTACTGTCTACTGTGATTTGAGTTGTTTTTTTTGCATCTGATAAAACGGAAAAAAAAACGACAGAAAAAAAGATGACGTATTTAAGGCTGCATTTACTACATTTTCAAAGCTAATGTGAGACGTGTCTGATATTTGTTGTGATACTGAGGTTTTATTGCAAGAATACTATTTTCAGTAACAATGTTATTTGTGTAATAAAGTGTCTGCAAAGCATCATCTTTCTCTACCGCTTGTATGAAGCCTCTTAAAGAGTGCCTATTTTGCATTTTAAAAGGTCACATTTTGGGTTTTGGGGGTCTCTAGCAACAAGCTGAGGTCAAAAAACACTTTCGTTGTCTTATAATCTGCATTTATTTTTACCTAATTATCCCAGAGACTCTTTTATGATTCGTTCAGTGATTCATTTGTTCCCAAATCCCTCCTTAGGGTGAAGCTAATCTGCGCTGATTTGACCGATGACCGTACCGTACCTGTAATTAACGTAGAAACACAAGCACGTGTTTCGCATTTCACTGCAATCGAAAGTTCAAGCTTGGTGAATGCTTACCTGCAAAATTACATCAGGTGATTGTGTAAGACCAATCGAAGATCATTTAAAATGGAGCAATCGCTCACTTTTATTAATGACTAATCATATTGTTTAACCCCGTCCCTTTTCGCAACGCCGTACGACAGCATTTTGCAAACACAAGCTCGTGTGACCGCGGCTGAGTCTAGAAACACCAAAACACAATTTTAGAGATGTTGACAGTCATATTTGTGTCCCACGCTGCTATAAACACTATTGGGACAGACATATTTCACCAAAAAAAAGTGGCAAAATGGTCAGTTGGCAAAAACAACCAGTTTTCAAATGCCAGCTGACCCAGCTAGAACTCAAACCAGTAACATTCTTGCTGTGAGGTGACAGTGGTAACCACTGAGCCACTGTGCTGCCCCTTATTAATAATTATTATCATGTATTCAACATAATCTTTGACTATTCAGTGCAACATGAGGGTGAGTAAACTAAAAACTAATAATAATCATTTTTTTTTATGTGCGCAAACGCTTTAAAACCAGCAATTTTGTGTCGACTTTTTCATTATTTATTTCACCCTTTGACAACATTCTTTTCAAAAGTTCACACTTAAATATTGTTTGACAAATGTTAGCAGGTTTAGGATACTGTCCCGGGAGAGAACCCTGAGCTCGGAGATAGTTGAGCCCAGGGTTCCCGCCTGGTCGATAGAGCAAGTAAGGGGAGTATAAGATCAGGTGGTTCTCGAGAGCTCCCCGCGGTAAAGGAGGCGAAGGGGTGTATGGGGGTTTTCTTCGGAAAACGAAGATAAGGGAGTAAATCTAGCTAGGCTACTTATAGTGAGTTTGGATTAATCTGATTGGCTAACTAATGATTGTAGATGGGTGGCCAGCTGCAGTCAATCATATCACGTGCTCCTCGGAAATTGTGAAACTTCACTTACCCTCTGATAAATTAAAACCAAAGTACTGCATTACCCACAATTCCAAAGTTGAACTCAACAAATGTTACTACAGAAATACAATGATTAGAGGACGTTTGGATAAAGTCTTTATTAGACCTTAGTATCAGCGATATACACATAAGTGATGCTATGACAGAAATGATATCACACAGAGATACATGTAGAAAAGGCATACGGTGAAACATTTGCATTTCATAAATGCCATTTTAAATGTAGTGTTAGTTTATATTGGAGATCACGAGAACCACGGATACAAGGTTAACTCAAGCTAGAGCTCACATCCTGTTGCGTATGGGTAAAACGAGGAATATTTGAAATATGATCAGTAATACTTGTCAATAACGTAAAAATAACGTGCAACTTGGCACTTTTTTTCATTGTTTTCTTAAGAAAACTAACAAAGCAAGAGAAATGACATCTCAACTTGAGACTGTGAAGTTTTAAAGCTCTGAACATTAACCACTGACCAATTAGAACACTGACTAACAGCTGACCAATCAGAAGATTAAACCGCTGGCCAATCAGAACGCTGACCAATCAGAACATTCCCCTGACCAATAAGAATATCCAGGTTATGACTTGACTAAGCACTGACCAAGCAGAACATTACACCACTGACCAATCAGAACAATCAGACACTGTCAGTGGTTTAATGTTCTGATTGATGATCAGTGTCTGATTGATTTGATTGATCAGTGGTTTAATGTTCTGATTGATCAATCAAAACAATCAGACACTGATCAATCAGAACAATCAAGCACTAAGCAATCAGAACATGCAGTAGCTGACCAATCAGAGCATTCAACCACTGACCAAGCAAAACAATCAGGCACTGATCAATCAGAACATCCAGGATCTAAGCAATCGGAACACTGACTAAGCACTAACCAATCAGAACTATCAAGCACTAAGCAATCAGAACATGCAGTATCTGACCAATCAGAGCATTTAACCACTGACCAATCAGGCACTGATAAATCAGAACATCCAGCCTCTGACCAATCAGAGCATTCAGTATCTGACCAAGCAGAACACTGACTAAGCTCAGGCCAATCAGAACATCCAGGCACTGATCTACCAGAAAAACAACTGACCAATCAGGATCTGACCGATCAGAACAATCAAGTGGTAAGCAAACAGAACATCCAGGATTTGACCAATCAGAACATTCAACCACTGATCAATCAGAACATTCAGGATCGGACCGGGCAGAGCACTAAGCACTGACCAATCAACATCCAGGCTCTGACCAATCAGAACGTTCAGCCACTGACCAATCAGAACATTCAGGATCTGACCAATCAGAACATCCAGGCACTGACCAATCAGAGCATTCAGGATCTGACCATTCAGAACATCCAGGTACTGACCAATCAGAGCATTCAATCTCAGACCAAATCAGAACATTCAGGATCTGACCCATCAGAACATTCAACTACCAACCCATCAGAACATTTAGGATCTGCCGATGATCTCCAGAGCTGCTCTGACACACACTCCAGCAGCATTTACTGGTTTAATCCACTTGTTAAGTGGTGACGTATGTAATACTGTTTCCGGGTCCAAGCCGCCATTCATTTGAGTGGAGAAATCATTCGTTTATGATCACGTTTTATTACTATCACACATTAAAGTTAAATTTAAATAAAATCACAGTGTACACGACAATCTCTGGGCTTGCTGCATCACAAATACCAAAAATTTAACAATTTATAAAAAATGTATCACTTTCTGGCCTTTGGATATTAGGCATGGACATATATATTGCGATCGTGATTTTCGAAAGTATTTAATCGCTTTGTAAACGTTTATTATTACCATTTCATGAGTCTCCCCATTCAGTTGAATAGAGCGCCTGGACCCGGAAGCCGCTTCGCGTGACGTCACACTTAACAAGCGGATAAGAGAAGATCTGTCATCTATATGCGGAAACTCAATCATCCGCATGACGATTCCTCAACACTTTGGCTTAACTTGAAATCGTAACAGAAATGTATCACTATTATACGTCTGAATGTACTTCGCAGTGAAACAACAAGTACAATAAGAATGTTACATTTCACAAATAATCACACAATTACCCTCCAATGTTTTCCCGTTTAACAGGAATACAATCAATATTTGAGACTGAATAAAGCAGGTTTCATTGGTCAATTCTTGATAAACTCTTATCAAGCTTCTACAGCAAAACAAATGGTGTGATTTCAGATATAGTGGTGCAAGAATGACATCAGAACCCAGAACAATAACTCACGGCATTGTTTCTTAAATTGGAATCTTCAATTGATGAGTAAAATAAGGCTGTTAAAAATTAACATGCTCTACAAGATCAACTGCGCGGACACACTCCCAAAACACTCCTATCCAGTTACATGCGTTCAGGCAGAAGGCGACGAGAGCGTCAAAGTAGCCGGAAGTCATTCATTTTCAATGGAAGCGGGCGGTGATAACCGGAGAGGAGCAGTGCGTCTTTAGCGATGTGGGAGTCGAGGAGAGTTGAAATAAAGTTGACTTTATGGTAGTGAGTTATGACGCATTTCGGCAGCAAGCCGAAATCGTAATATTCAAGTCCACCGCTTGAGAGGATTTCAGAGAACTTTAGTTTTGGCCACAATTGCCTAATTTCCGATTATTTACAATGTTTTTTTTACAGTATCAGTTACTGGCCTGCTGATGTGACTATTATATATGCATTTTTTTAAAAGAAGGGAATCTCATACTAACTATAACGGCAGTATTAAACAGGGGTGCGTTTCCCAAACAACAATGTAACTCGCGGCGGAACTATCATAGTACGATGCATCGTTTGGGAAAAGAACGATGTAGTGACGGGTGTTTCCCAAAACCCTAGTTTCTCTGTCGCAGAACCATTGCTTGAACCATGTTAGTTATAACGTTAAACCCCCATAATGACACTGGGTGGAGTAACTACTTCTTTAGAGAAAAACCTAAATTGATTTGTCCAAATGATATTGTAATAAAAAACCCACAATAAATTAAAAGAATTAACGTATGCTTTTTGTTTTCACAAGCTTTGGAGACGTAACAAATTCTGCTTTTAAATAATAGGTCATCTATAGCTTTCGCCACGAGGCTGTGTTTAAAATGACATCAATGTTTTCAAAGTGCACTGCGAAGGGAGCACAATTGTAAACGTGAAGATCGTTAAAACTGAACTGTAAAAATAGTTTGGAAGCAAATTACACCTAAAGGAGATAACCTTAATGCTTTTTTTATTTTTAATAACTCCAACATTGAATGTTAGAATGTTCTAAATAGGGCATATGGGGGGGATAAGTGGGAATAGAACACAGCCAGGAACTATGTTTCTAACTACAGCTCCAAAGCTGTAGTTGGAAGTCCTCAAGTTTGCGAATGTTCGTTGGAGCGACGGATTTGGGAAATGGCAAATCAACAAACTATGTTTGTAACGAAGGAACTTGCGACCTTAGTTGGCTAACGATGGTTTTGGGAAACGCACCACAGTATTGCTGCTCAGGGGCGGACTGGGACAAAAATTCAGCCCTGGCACTGTAGACACACCAGCCCACATTACCACACCGAAACAGCCCCACCCACAGACACGCACATTCACTATTTAGTCTACAGATGGTGAAATAATATGACATTCTTGCCAGATTTTGATTATGTATGGGTAACCTCGGATTGGGTCGGCCCATCTTGAAACCAGGCGGCAGTTGCCGATTGGGCCAAATGCTTAACATTTATTATTATTATTATCATCATCATAATATCACATCTAGCAAGAGTTAAAAGCTGTCTGCACTTAAAAACAATACATATTTTAAAAAAACCTGACCGGCCCACATTTAAAAATTGGTCCGGCCCTTCTGGCATTTGCCAGAATTGCCAGATGGCCAGTCCGCCCCTGTTGCTGCTTCAGAATATTTCAGATAAATGGACATATTGGTTAAGTGGAGCAAAGCCACAGCACATGCACCATCTTGATCTTCCAAAGTTAACTGAATTTGAAAAAAAGTGTGCAACATTTTCATGCTAGAAAGCAAGTTTTTATGTGTGGATGTAAGTGATTTGCTAATATGCTGCAACAGCCCCTTTAAATACAAAATCAATGTAGAGAATTTTGACGCTTTCGCCAGCAGAGCAGTAAAGGCAGACAGCGTTGTCTTCAGGGCGGCCAGATTGAACTTTGATGCTCTCAACGTCTTTAGTGTGAACACACAGTTATGTTCCATAAAATATTTGACTTGGTCTAATTTCCATAGTAGAGCAAAATGTTCAAATTGTTATCGTCAAATTTTATTTTTAACCACAGATGTAACTTCCCTCAGAAATTTGAAATTGAAACCTCACATAATTAAAAAAATAAAGAAATCTGAACAAACTCAAAATACTACATAAACACTGACCAACTAGAACGTTCTGCCATTGACAAATTAAAAAATTCAGTCACTGTCCAATCAGAACTCCAGCTAAGCACTGACCAATCAGAACATTGAGGCTCTGACTAATCAGAAGATTCAGACTCTGACCAATCTGAAATTTCAGACTGACCAATCAAAAAATTCAGGCTCTGACCAATCCGAATTTTCAGGCTCTGACCAATTAGAACACTAACAGCAATTAGCACTGACCAATCAGAAAACTGTCTAACTACTGAACAATCAGATTATTCAAGCTCTGACCAATCAGAACAACGACTAGGCACTGACCAATCAGAACATTCAGGCTGTGACTAATCAGAAAACTCAGGAAATGACCAATCAGAATATTCTGGCACTGACCAATCAGAACATCGGCTGAGCACTGACCAATTAGAACACTAACAGCAATTAGCGTTGACCAAAACATGGACCAATCAGAAAACCAACTAACTACTGAACAATCAGATTATTCAAGCTCTGACCAATCAGAACATTGAGGCTCTGACCAACCAGAAAATTCAAGATATGACCAATAAGAATATTCAGGCACTGACCAATCAGAACACTAACAGCAATTATTCTGGCATTAGTTCTGCACTCTCTGCTGGACAATCTTTTTCTTAATTGTAATCACTTGATTTTCACGATTAATCAATAAAATAAAACAAAATTTTTTAAAATATTTGAGTTTAGGTAACTAAAAAAAACGTATTTCAAGGGTCCTTATACAAAGTACACAAGATTCAAAACAACAGTAACATTTTAAAGGGGCAGTTCACCCAAAAGTGAACATTTCCTCACCATTTCCTCAACTCAAGTGGTTCTAAACTTTTTCACAAATTTCTTTTTTTCTGTTGAACACCAAACAATCATCAAATGGTAGCCAACGCTATCTATAGTAGCAATAAAAACAATACTACGGACCTCAATAGGCTCATGCTTTTCAACATTCAAACTCAAAAAAGTTTGGAACAACCAGAGAATTTTCATTTTTGGGTAAACTGCCCCTTTAAGGAAGTGGCTTTAATTG